>NC_081348.1:68099156-68113664 GCF_029784015.1 Lycium ferocissimum | reverse complement strand
TAATTACATAATCTTCCAAGACAAGCCTCCAACTACTAATACTTCACTAAGCTCATTAGACTTTTACTTACTGATATAAAATTCGCAACACAACAACCAACATACTAAATAAAACTTGCTCACCATTCCTTCGCATAATTCAACACATATACACGGCTATACATACAATGTACACCACGCGGCCACCACCTACTATATTCATGTTCTTCATGAATTTCATTCATTACGCTCTCTGACATACTGTATCCATAACATATAAAAAGGGAATGAATTCTTACCTTTTTCCTCTAACCCTTCACTTGACTAGAATTCACAACTTGCATGAAGATATGTTTTTCTTGCTTCAGAACCACTCTACTTTGCTTAGAACCCTTCAATGAATTGTTTGGCTAGAAGAGATAAATTTTTGATGAAAAATTCCCAAGGTGGTTGTGGCATGGAGGTGGCGAATAGCCGCTCTAGTTTCTCCTCTCTTTTTCTCTTGTTTCTCTTGAAATTTCTAGAGGATTAAATGAAAAAGATGACTTGGTCATCTTTTTTATTTTGGCTCCTTAAAATTCCATGTGGGCTTAAGCCAAGAAGTGGACGGCCAAACATAGGTGATCGAAGCCGTTTTTTTTTTTGTATTCTACGTCTCATAAAATTTATTTTCCAACTTTTCCAAATTTACCCTTCGCCTTCCTCCATATTTCCACGAGTCATATTGCGAATTTACTTTTGCCCTAACCCTCTCTTAATATTTCCCACTTCCAATTTCTACATAAGCAACTCGTATGCTAAACAAAATAAAAAAATATGACCTTGATTGTCATCTTCCCGCGATTATCTTGAATTATCCAAACACACGCAAATGCGGGATATAACATCCTCCCCCCCCCCCCTTTAGAACATTCGTCCTCGAATGTTCGATTAGTCCCATAATGTATTACGATACTTCGGGGAGGTGTCCTTTGTAGCCATCTCGCACATCGCTTAACATATCCATTTTAGAAGTTCAGATCACCCGGAGACCGTAGGTCACTTGACAGCTCGAGCTGCGGATTACCGAGTTAGTGAGTTCCCCTCTTTAGAACTTGAATCGTCATAGTTCATTCTAGGTTTAACACGTTCTCCCCCGCTTTATTAAGGGTACGTAGTCGCCTACGCTCTTTAAATAATCATCGCCTTCCGTGATGTTCTATATGGCCTCTATAAGGTATCTAACCGTTCCACATATCTTAATTTCCCCTTAGATTGCCCTAATTTCACATGTGTCTCTCATATATACATTTATGGAATTTTCAGCTTACTTCCCAGGGGGTCACCCATCTTGATATTTATCTCACCCTAGCACGCTTAACCTTGAAACTTTGATACATCTTAGTGCCTTGATGCTAGTCTATTTGCCTCCACTCTCCCGCACTGTCATTATCACGTAACCTGGGGCGGGTCGGGGTCTTGACACATTTTCGGAACATTTTCGTTACGCGTCTTTCCTTTTAATTACCATTTTAGCCTCCGCGATCATAATATTTTCTTTCATCTATATGCACGGCTACTTTTCGTTCGAAATTCCCAAATTCTTAATACATTTAGCAATGCAAGAAACGGTGTGCGATAAAGTAGAATCTAAGTCAACTAACACACACGTATCATAGGAAAATGCCGAAAGTGTACCTGTGGCCGCGTCTGCGGAAGCCCCAGGATCCTGCTGTCCTGTCAATGCATATATACGGTGCGGAGGACCGGCTGAACTGGGTGCCCCTCCTCTACCTCGGCCGCGGCTTCTTTGGAGCTTGGGAAGTCTGTCCAGGAAGGCGCACAGAGGATGAGGAACCGGCTACCGATCCCATGGGCTGACCCTCACCTCTACCTCGCAGCGAGGGGCGTCCACGCATCCTATGCCCCGTACGTCCGCGCAACAAGCATCCGAACCCCGGACGACGCGCCCGAATGCATCCTCCCACACTTGGTTGTGCCGTGGTGGGGGCGGCTCATCGACCGGATCTCTCTTCTTTGGGGGCTCGAAACAACCGGGCCCCGCTCTGTGCTGTCCCCTCATCCTCGGCTTCTAGCTCCAAATGATCTAGCCGCTTTTTCACGGAGCTCTATCAAAATAATGCTCACTTTTAAGTCGATGCCACTCCTCCGAGGTTTTGGCGTGAGCTGAATGCGAGCGATGGTCATCCCGTCACGGGGTGAAGGCGTCAAACACTCCTTAATTAAGTGTGGCCCTGACCCGCTCACAAATCGATGCACATGATCTCCCATATCGGCCTATCATGGTGGGCGTACACGACGACGAGTTAAAACGAAGGCTATATTCTCGGACACTCATTTCCTGTTTAAGATTCAAAAACATATCGCTCGAGCTCGTCGAACCTCCGGCAAAATGATGAGAAATGCCTCCCAGTAAACTCGCCGGACCGGGGGAGGGGCATTTGCTCCCCAGAGGATATCAGCGTTATACCACAAAGCTGCTACATCCTTGACACGTACGATGCCAATTCCCCGACTGCGTATCCGAGGCATGTATTATTCTCGGGTGTCCTTAACATCTCACCCATGAAATTCTATGGGTCTTCCTCTCGTTCGTTTCGAGCCATAGAACTCGAGGTTTCAAGGTGATAAAGTCGCGGCCCTTGCACTCACCGCCTATCTCCCGGGTCCGCATCTTGCCGGCGGGCACGCGCGGTAACCAATCGGTCAATAACCGGATGGCCTGCGCGCCATCCGCCGGCCCGAGCCGCCGGCGGTGGGACCGGAGGCGGCCCGGGCCGGGGGGGAGCTCTCTCTCTGCCCGCGATGCGAGAGACGAGGGGGAGAAGTACGAGGGGAGCTTCATGGTAAACCCGACCTTCTTCTAGCTCCGGATTCGGCTCGCTCTCCAACCACCCTCTCTCGCTCTCGGGCCGCCGTAGCTTTTCTCTTCGTCGGCGTTACGAAACCGTAGCACGGAAATTAGGAAAATATGCTCGGTAACATAGCTGCGCTATCGCACGATCTGGATACAAAGAAGGTCAGATTTCTAAATGCCACTGTGACCTCACGTTTATAAGTGTGGGCGCTACACACGCATAAACGGGACTCTCTTGGACACGGCTCGTAGACAAACCCCTAGGACCGCACGCTCGATACCACTTTTGTCATGACCCAACTAGGGGCCGCGACGGGTGCCCGATACTTGTACCGAGCACCCCCTTACCTCGTGTTATACTTTTGCTACTAAGTGGGCCACATGAACTACACCGACATTTCTTTACTTAGCATTATCATTTACAACATTATTATGAACAAGTACTGATAAACTTTACTAATTTAATATACATTGACGGGGACAAACAAACTACAAAACATCTGACTGTACATATCTGTCTACGAGCCTCTAAACAAAAAACATATAATACCAAAGTGGGCTAGGTGCTACTATGGCTTGTTGTGTACAAAAGTAGTACCAAGCGAGGCTCGGATCGGCGGGAGCACGTCAATGCGCTTTTGGAGAGCTCTTAGGATCAAGTCCGTCAACCCTTTGCTTACCTGCGCGGCATGAAACGCAGCGTCCGCAAGAAGGGACGTTAGTACGAGTAGTGTACCGAGTATGTGAGGCATAAATAATATCACAGGATTAAAACAGAGGACATAAAACACAACATCGGAAAATGACATAACATATAACCTGTATCTCTATTTGATTACTCTGGGGGATATTATGTAAGTAAACTTTACCGTCTGGAGTACTATATAAATCGCAAGTAAAGCGCCATCCGTGGAGGTACGTGTATCGCCCGCCCATATAGGTGCGGTGGGATCGTGCCCGACCATTTAGGTACGGTGGATTCTTTGCCGACCATATAGGTACGGTGAACACTTTCTAAGTAGATCATGGAATAAACAGGTAATCTGTCATCTGAGTTCCCCTCGGGGGGGGGCAGATGCCATGCATGCTAACTTTAAAAAAAAATGCGTAAATATCTGCAAATAAACTGCCCGACCATGTAGGTACGGTGTAATGAGCCCGCGTCCAGGCCTCCCGCGTCCGGGGTATAATCTGCCCACTGCAGTGGTGTGTCTGCCCGGCCGCCCGTCGGACGGCACGGTGTCGTAAAGTAAATCATATGTAAATATAAAGCATGCATGAGAGCCCAAGTGAAAGCTACAACTTTATCGGAGTGACATAAGGTCGATAACCTCCGATTACGTTATGGAATAATCAGGATCACACCTCGCCTTGAAGGAACCAATCTTATAAGGCGAGACTATCAAGGAAGAATGGCATTAAGAGAAGCATGGAATAAGATCATAAGCCTTATGAAACATTTATTCATACACCTTAGAATCTTTAGGAAATAGAGTCATAATACAATAAAATTGAAATCAAAAACTTGCTGGACACTTTCATACTCATATTGAATTCCTAACTCGAAACTCTTAGTCATGGAATCATTCTTATCATACTCATCTTAAACATATTCTCTTCTTTATTATCTTCGTTATGGTCATCACATAATTATTTCCATTAGAATGGTTACAACACTCATCGTTTAATGAATGGAACAATAAAGAAAATGCGGGACCGATGGGCCCACCTCGAGTCTAATGAGGCGGCGTACACAATTTTACGTATAATACATTTCATGACACTACTTATGTAAACTTTAAAGTAGTCGAATCCTATTTGTGCAAGTTCTAAACGTTTATGCAATTTTTCCAACTATTCATAGAACATTTGATTCAATTTTATTGAATGAAAAAGGGTCAAATTCAATCTTAAATTTCTAGGAATAGGATCGTCCCCGAGGCCCGTATCCAAACCTAATACGTCTAAGACATGCCAAAGAAGGAAGGTAAAGCCTTACATACCTTTTCCCGCTCCTTGTGCTACTCCAAATTCAAGTTGCAAATCCGTCAAAATCTACAATTTGGTCATGTTTACCAAACATTAATTAGAGCATTTAAAGATTGAATCTTAAGGTACTACTTGTCTACCGAAATTTCGGCAGCACTTCCCCTGTAAATACATCATCCCCAAAATTCCACTTAGCCAATTTTTAATCAACAACAATCCGGGAATTCAACCCGGCCAAACTATCAACACAATGTCAACAACCATACTAACAATTTCCATATTCAATCCAAGATACATTATAACAACTCAATCAATATACTACTTTCTTCAAAACCTTCCAACTCCAATAAAACAATAACAGCCTAATAATTTGCGCATTAACAACCTCACACTAACAACATTATATTTCCATGCATGCATAAACATCATATTTAATTACATAATCTTCCAAGACAAGCCTCCAACTACTAATACTTCACTAAGCTCATTAGACTTTTACTTGCAATATAAAATTCGCAACACAACAACCAACATACTAAATAAAACTTGCTCACCATTCCTTCATAATTCAACACATATACACGGCTATACATACAATGTACACCACACGGCCACCACCTCTATATTCATGTTCTTCATGAATTCCATTCATTTTACGCTCTACAACATGCACAACATCCATAACATATAAAAAGGGAATGAATTCTTACCTTTTTCCTCTAACCCTTCACTTGACTAGAATTCACAACTTGCATGAAGATATGTTTTTCTTGCTTCAAGAACCACTCTACTTTGCTTAGAACCCTTCAATGAATTGTTTGGCTAGAAGAGATAAATTTTTTGATGAAAAATTCCCAAGGTGGTTGTGGCATGGAGGTGGCCGAATGGCCCTTCTAGTTTCTCCTCTTTTTCTCTTGTTCTAGCTCTCTTGAAATTTCTAGAGGATTAAATGAAAAAGATGACTTGGTCATCTTTTTTATTTTGGCTCCTTAAAATTCCATGTGGGCTTAAGCCCACCAAGAAGTGGACGGCCAAACATGGCCCATTGATCAAGCCCATTTTTTTTTTTTTGTATTCTACATCTCATAAAATTTATTTTTCAACTTTCCAAATTTACCCTTCGCCTTCCTCCATATTTCCACGAGTCATATTGCGAATTTACTTTTTGCCCCTAACCTCTCTTAATATTTCCACTTCCAATTTCTACATAAGCAACTCGTATGCTAAACAAAATAAAAAAATATGACCTTGATTGTCATCTTCCCGCGATTATCTTGAATTATCCAAACACACGCAAATGCGGGATATAACAACAGCAACCCATAATATCATTGCCTCACAGGGCTACAACACAAAAGCAATATATATTGGCCACACACGACCCATATACATAAAAGTAAAGCGTACATACCTCATCATCTCGTCGTCTCATCATAAGCCTCTTAACCGGGGGGCTGAAATAAGTGCGGATATGTGGATCTCATTCTTTCTGCTTCCCACGTCATCTCTTCTCGATTGTTATTTCGCCATAAGACTTTGGTGATGCTATTTCCTTATTTCGAAGCCTTCGTACTTGAAAAGTCTAATACGGCAATAGGCACGGGTTCTTCATAGGCTAGCTTTTACGAGAGTTTCCGAACATCATGTCTTATGAAGTTACCTATTAGGTGGGATCTCCAACACATTTGCGGAGCATTGGACATGAAATACCGGGTGAACTAATTCAAACTCAGGCAAGTCTAATTCATATGCTACTTGACCCACCTTGCGGATGATTTTGTAAGGTCCAACATGCGAATAGGACTCGGACTTTCCTTTCTTACCAAACCTCATCACTCCTTTCATTGGTGATGCCTTCAAGAACAGCTTCAATACCTCAACTCGAAATTTTAAATCTTCGGAAGGTTATCCGCATAAGACTTTTGGCGACTTTAACATTAACCACATAACCGATCTCGGATCATTTTGACTTTTTCTTAAATTCTTGAAAATTTCGGGGCCTATTCCCCTGTAAATACACCTCTCCGACATCAAACCATCCAATCGGAGATCTACACTTCCTTCCGTACAAAGCTACAACATCCATTTGGATTCTAGAATGATAACTATTGTTGTAGGCAAATTCGATTAAGGGTAAGTGGTTATCCCAACTACCATAAAATCTAAAACACATTCTTAGCATATCCTCCAGGTCGTATAGTGCGCTCGGCTTGTCCGTTCGATCCGTGGGTGAAATGCGTACTAAGCCTTACTTGAGTACCTAGGCCCTCTTGAAAGGAACCCAAACTTATTCCAAGACCCGTGCTCCTCTATCTCGAAACAATAGATATCGGAATACCATGAAGTCGCACAATTTCCTTGACTAATAATCACACATTAGTCAATTCTCATGAGTACGTGGTTCACCGGGAGAAAATCCAAATCATCCTTTCGTGACTAACATAACACTACCACCCATATAGAATCATACTTGCCTCGGGAACGGGGCAATCCTACAATGAAATCCATATTGATCACTTCCCATTTCCATGTAGGAATTTCCATTGCTTGTAATAACCCTCACTGGCAAAGATGTTTATCTTCTTTTCTTGACAATTTGGACATTGGGCACAAATTCATGCTATGTCTCTTTTCATGCCATCCCACCAATACATCGATTTAAGGTCATGATATATTTTTATCCAACGCAATTCCGGGGTGGATGGAATCGGGAGCAATGAGCTTCTTCTAAGATCGGCGACGAAACAACCAAAACATCCGGGACAAATATCCTCATTCCTACGGTACCCGAGAACCCCATCCGTAGAAACTTCAAATGGTGACCTTTCTTTTGGAAATTTCACACCTTTATAATACTCTAATTTGGGATCCTCGTATTGTCGCTCTTTTATTTCCCGAATCCAAGGACGAGGCGTGGGATTATTGATTTAACCCGCATTGCTCCGAATCAATTATTCGCACTCCAAGGTTAGCTAACGATGGAGCTCATGAACCATTTCTTTCTTTTACGGAGGAACTTCACATGGCCAATTGGTCGGCGGCTAAGTGCATCGGCTACTACATTTTTTTTTCGGGGTTTCTTCAATATCAACATCATAGTCCTTCAATAATTCTAACCATCGCCTCATAACCACGTTATTCAACTCTTTTGTTTGAAAATATATTGGAGGCTCTTGTGATCTTTTATAGATATCCACATGCACACACATACAAGTAATGTCTCCACATTTTCAATGCATGAATAGCTGGCTAATTCTAAATCATGAGTCGGGTAGTTCTTTTCATGCTTTCCCTTAACTCGAGGCAATAAGCAATGACTTTTCCATGCTTATGCATTAATACACAAAACATGGACATTCGGAAGCATCACAATATATAACATAGCCTTAACTTTTCATAGTTAAGGATTTGCGGGACGCCGAGGTGAGTCGGGATATTTCAACTCTTGGAAGCTACGCTCAAAATGGATATGTTCATAAATTCCTTGACTTCGGGTTGGCTTTGTCGGTGGGCCGAGATAGATGAAAAGCCTCTACAAATCTTCTATAATAGCGAATGGTTACCCGGAAAACTATGAATTACTAATGTAAAGGCGTCGTAGGCCTTGGCCAAGTCTTCACGGCTTCTATTTTCGAGTATCAACTCTAATGCCATCAAACGAAATCACGTGGCCCAAGAATGTCACGAAATTTAGCCAAAACTCGCACTTTAAAAATTTAGCATACAACTCCCGAGTTCGGAGAATTCCAAAACAATTCGCAAGTGTAAGCATGTTCGATGAACAAGGTGCGAGAGAGTACACCGAATATCATCAATGAAGACTATCACAAAGAGATCCAAGAGGGATTTTGAATACATTATTCATTAAATTCATAAACAACTTCTTTGGAGCATTAGTCGACTTCCGAACGACATCACTCGGAATTCATAATGGCCATATCTTGTTCTAAATATTTGTCTTGGGAATATCTTCTTCTCGACTCTTACTTGATGATAACCCGACCTCGGATCTATTTTCAAAAACCACTTGGCACCACTAAATCATACTTTCGATCAAATAAATCATCTATTCTTGGGAGAGGATACTGTTCTTTATCGTCACTTTATTCAACTTGCCTATAATCGATGCACATTCGACAAGGGAGCCATCTTTCTTTCTCACAAATAACCGGTGCTCCCCACGGTGAAGCCGGGTCTAATGAACCTCTTTTCCGCAAATCTTTCAAGCGTGCCTTTAACTCTTTTAATTGCGCCGGAGCCATTCGATAAGGAGGAATAGAGATAGGCTCGGTATACGGCAACACATCAATGGCGAAGTCAATCTCCCTTTACGGAGGAAGACACGGAAGCTCGTCGGAAATACATCGGAAACTCACTTACTACGGAACGGTGGAAAGTAGGGAGGCTGCTTCCGTATTACGAACTCGAACTAAATGATAAATGTAGCCCTTAGCGATCATCTTTCTTGCCTTAAGGTAGGAAATAAACCTACCTCTCGGAGTACATACCTGTATTACCTTTCCATTCAAGCACGGGCTCTCGTATCCATTTTGAAAGAGAACCAATATCATTCGGCCGTCAACATTGGCATAACGGGAGGCCAACCAATCCATACCCATTATAACATCAAAGTCTAGCATCTCTAGCTCAACTAAATCAGCTTTGGTCTGACGATCACATATCACAATTATACAATCTTTATATACTTGCTTAGCTATCACGGGATCACCAATCGGAGTGGATACCTCAAAAGGTTTGATCGGCTCGGGTTTCATTCCATCCAATACGATTTACAATATATGGAGTAATATATGATAATGTAGATCCGGATCTATCAATGCATACACATCATAAGAGAACACGGATCAATGTTGGTGATACATGGGCTCGGGGAGGACTCAAGATCTTGCCGTCCGGCTAATGCATATAAGCGGGTTGCCTGTGGCACCAGTTCAGACTACTCTCCCTCGGCCTCTGCCTCGGCCTCTTGGGGTGCGAGAAGTCCGCTACCGTAGGATGTCATTAGAAAAGAAGATCCTGCTAATGATCCCGTGAGGTTGGGCCCTAGCTCGCCACTCGTTGACGGGCAATCTCTCGTCATGTCCTATCAACTCCCAAACGCAAGTATAACAAGCACGAACCATAACAATAGCTTTTATTCCGACATGTGTCCTTACCCGCGGCGGCGCATCGCGGTAATCTTGGAGGTCTCTAACACACCGTGATCACCCCCGAATATGTGAATGTCCGGGGCCCCATAAACTCGGCCCTGTCCCGATCGGAAAGAGCGATCAAATCTTAACATATCAAGAATCATGGGAGGTGCACTAGTACTCGACCGACACGAGTGCCTCGAAAATGACCCTCGATCCTCCATAATCACGGTGTGCCCAAAGATCTAGCTCTTTTGCTTGGCCCTGCCATCAACATCACGTTCACCTCTTTGTGGAGGTTGTTGCCCTGGAAATTTTGGGCATGAGCTTGGATTCGGAAAATGTCCATCCCGTCTTGTAATGAAGCCGTTAGGCAATCTTTGAATAAATGTGGCCCTAAGCCACTCACTAAATCTATACACCGGTCACCCATGTCGGCCACCATCGTCGGGGCATACCTAGAGCCAAGGAATTAAATTGAAGGCTATACTTGGTCTCCTTTTTTGCTTCAAATTCAAAAATCTATCCGCTCTAGCTCGGCGGACCTCGGGTGGCAAATAATGGCGAATGAAGGCATCGGCGAACTCTTGCCACACGGGAGGAGGCGCATTTTCTTGCCTCGACGCTCTCCAATTATTGTACCATAAAGCCCCATCGTCTCGGAGTCTATATGATGCCAACTCGGACCGACTCGGTCTCGGAAGCATGAATAATCGCAATGTTCTTAGCATCTCATCTCCTGAAGCCTTGCGGATCTTCGTCCGGCTTTGACCCATTAACAATTAAGGGAGGATTTAGGCTCATAAAATCGCGAGCTCTTGTACTAGCCGAGCGATCACTCGGCAAACTTTCTCCCACACCTCGAAGGTCGTTGTGCTTGGGCAGCAACTAGTCGAGTCGATAAATTAATAGCTTCGGTCACTTGTTGACCGAAGTAGCCGTGCATGGAGGGGCCCGGAATAGGAGCCCCGCCGAGGTGAGGAGTAGTGGAGGCATTGGATAAAGCCTCGTGATATGACTCTCCTTCATCAACATTCATAGGCGGCTCTCTTCCCGCGCCTCCGTTTGTCGTAGTCTTGCCCACGGGGCGGCTTTAGCTTTTGGTGGCATTTACGAAATCACAACATACTCGTTAGGGAGGATTAAATCTTATACTCGGCTCTATCGCACGATCTCATGTGAAGAAAGATGGTCATTTTTCCTAAATGCCCCATGCCTCATTTGTTTATTAGCGTGGCGCGCAACACACCATAAACAAGACTCTACTAGACACGGCTCGTAGACACTTGCCTATCTAATATGGCTACGATACCACTTGTCACGACCCGAACTACGGGCCGCGACGGGTATCCGGGGCTAACCACCGAACACCGCTCACTTTACCGCTTATCTGCTATCATTCATACTATATGCTCATATCATATAAAAACTGTCATTTTCTGAAATACTTTTGCTTTTATAAACATAAGCCCTTCGGCTATCCAAAATAATATATACATACATATACATAAAAGCCATGGGACCAGACTACCCACACTGCGTATCTAGGAGCCTCTACTGGAATACTAGACATCCGGACGGGACGGGACCCCGTCATGCCCAAAAACTAGGATATATATATATATATATATATATATATATATATATATATATATATATATATATATAGACCAAAAGAGAAATGCGCGTGGCACTTAGGATATGGAGTGCTCTCAAATCAGCTGCTAGCTCCTATGAGTGCGGGCCACCTCTCTGTCTACTGTGGGCATGAACACGGCGTCCGAAGAAAGGACGTCGGTACGAATATTGTGCGAGTATGTGAAGCATAAACAATAATGAAGCATCAATAAAGGCGAGGAGGCATAAAACAAGGAGCAATCAGAATCGATTGAATCATAAGGATGATCATGCATGTGACTTACTTTCGTACTCATCATCATATCATATATATACATAAGCGTAATAACCGCCCGACCATATAGGTGCGGTGTAATAATCAATATCATTAGCATCATCAATAGCACTTTGCGTCCGGGCATCCTGCGTCCGGGATATTATCTCATACCGCCAGCTAGTGGTGTCGCCGTACCATTTGGCCATGGTGTGTATAGCTGCCCGCCTTGGCGGTGTGCCGACCATATAGGCGCGGTGTGATATCATCATATACTCATTACATCATGCTTATCATAGTATGCTTATCATAACTCATCATGGTATGCTTGACATCATATACTTATCACAATACATGCATAGGGACTCTTAGCTATTCATACTTTATCGGGGTGACGTAAGGTCGTGGACCCCCGATGTCGTTATGAGCATTCACAAGTATTCTGCCTCACCTTGAAGGAACAAACATAAGGTGAGTGTACGTAATGATCAATATCATTAGATTACATAAATGTCATCATTAGCTTCTTAGAGGCATCATATCATAGGCTATAGCATTTCTAGACTTTAGCTTGCTATCATCATTTTCGTATTCATCTTATATTTCTTATCTCGTATAGCTATTCATGAGAGAGGACTCTTAACTTTCTTGGAGATGGAACATTCATAGTAAAAGAGAAATTCATGCCATAGGACTCATGCCTTAGAAGGAAAGGGATTAGCCTCACATACCTTTGCCGCTTAGCTACTCTATCGCTTGTTCGTTCTCCTTAATGCGCTTGTCTATACCTTCAATGGAATTCATATCGACATTAGTTATGTCATCGTAAAAACATATTTACTAAGGCTATAGAAATTTGGGCAGCGCTTCCTTTGTTTATACTACTTTCCGCCATATTCCATATCAATTCCCAACATTCATAATAATCATCACAATAACATTAACAACAATCGTAGTTCATTCACATGATTCGCGTTTCATAATTTTACCTCAATTTCCCATAATCATGACTAAAAATCCATCGTCATATTCTTTCGTATCCAACACTCATTTCATGTCTATAGGTCATTTATAACACATTTATCTCACAACCCAACAACATTCATGATTCAATTCCAACTATGTCTCAAACGTCACTATTCATCATTCATAACCCATTTTGCTATTCTCTTTTAATGACCAAGTATTTCAACTCCCAAATACCTTAAACAACATTTAAATATCATGAATCTCACCTTAGATGTTTTAGGAACAAGCCTTGGTTGCTAATACTCCTCTTTGAGCAAAACCCTAGTTTTTCTCCATTTGGATTTCTTGACTTGGATGATCTTTGATGATTTCCTTTACTCTTGATTCACTTATTTAATGTTGTTGATCCTCAAATATCCTTGAAAACTTGTATAATAAATGTAGAGAGAGATTCTAGAGAGAAGTGGTGTAGTGTAGAAATGAAATAAAATAAGTCTTGGTCCTCATATTTAATGAATTGGAAATACGTATTTGAGGTGAACGGTGGTCGTCCATGGAGGTTTACGGTCCGTATTCCACTTTACGGACCGTCCCTCGTGGTCGTCTTTAACCTTAAATAGAACCGAAACTTTGGCAACATGCATGGTGATTTACGACCATGGTTTACGGGCCGTATTTCACTTTACGGTCCGTCCCGGGTCGTATTTAACCATCTCTCCACCGGCAGAAAGTTGAAACCTTTGCATGCCATTTTACGACACTGGCTATTTACGGACCGTATTCCACTTTACGATCCGTGTTTGGACTTCACTCATCGGCGCTTTTGCCAACTTTCAACTTTTCACATTTCTAGACTTTTTTTATTCTATTCATTCCCATCCATTTACATACATTGCCCATGAAACATTATACACTCGCACTCTTCGCTCTCATCACTAGCTCGTCCACTTGCGTACCAACGGGAAATTTTTCGAGGTGTAACAGAAAGTCACCTCTTCATCATTGACTCGGAATTTTATTTCGTTTTTTTTCGAATCCATAAGAGCTGATCCAGCTCAACTCTAAACTCACTGACATCAGACCCTCCTGGGCCTTTACGCTCCATCGCAACGACTCTAGTCTCGAAACCACCTAATCGAGTCTGAAATAACTTATAACGTGCTTGTATGGGCCGCTCGATGCAATCCTAATCGTCTCTCGAGCGCCTCCGTACGTCGTGGCAATATCTTGGGCGAACATCATCCTGATGAGCCTTGATCGCAAACTTCCTGAAATTCTCTCTTGTTATTGAAAACGTATCAGCAGGCAGCAGCTGTGTAGATGAAGGAGTGGCGGCTGGTCTCAGCACTGATGTTGCAGTAGAAATAGTCCTCGTAGGAGGATATGCAATCCTCAGGAAAGGAGGTGCAGCAGTGCTCTGCTCGGGCGCGATGGATGGCATCGTCTCAGTATCACGAACTACATTAGGGGGAGGTACTGCAACGATCACCTCTCTGATGGTCTCATCATCAGGCTCAACATTAGTCTCCTCTTGGCCTGCTGGAAAATCCTGTCACGACCCAATTCCGTAGGCCGCGACTCGTGCCCGAGTTGGACACACATACGTACCCTTACCCCACATTAGCGTAATAGCAAAATAAATAGACATAATAATTAAAGGATATCGTCGG
>NC_081348.1:68065795-68099056 GCF_029784015.1 Lycium ferocissimum | reverse complement strand
ACCCCCAATTGTTGAAAGCATAAAAGAAAAATTTTTCTTGATCCCCTTTTTTTGGGGGTTGGGGCCCCCCAAAATTGCCCTCTCTTTCTTTTTTTTTTCTTTTTCTTTCTTTCTTAATTAAAAAGATGACTACCATCCATCTATATATATATATACAATAGTATGTGTGAGGGGCACATGCCTCTCTAGAATTTTCCTTTCTTTTATCTTATTTTATTTTCTAGAATTTTCTCTTTTTTCCTTTCTCTAAATTTTATTCTTTTTAAGGATGACTTATTTTGGTCATCCTTTTCCCTCATGGCCAACATGCCCTTTTTGAACTTTCTTGAACTTTCGTGAAATGACCATTTTGCCCTCGCCTTTTCTTGCCACAAAAATTACCATAATGTCTTTTTGCAATTTCCTTTTGTCCTTAGTCTTTATCAATATTTCCACTCTAATAATATTTTTCAACGACTTACGCATTACACAACGAAACCGAAAAAAAAATGACCTTGCCTAAACTTTCCGCCATTGACCCTTTAATATCAAAGGCTCAAAATGCAAGGTGTAACAAAATACCTACTCTTGAGCAAAACCTAGTTTTCCTTCACTTGAATTCCTTGCTTTTGATGAACTTTAGTGGCTTTCTTACTTTGGATTCACTTGGTTTGATGATAGAGAACTCTTGATTTCCCTAAATCCTTGTTCATGAAATATATATAATGCTACGGAGACTTTTAGAGAGAAGTGGGGAAGTGTTGAGATATAATGAAGTTGGGATCACATTTATAAACTTGTAACATTTCGACCCGTCGGGTTCACGGACTTCCCACGGTCCGTGAACATAATGCTTCTTCCCGTGAAACTGGCCGGGTTCATGACTTGACCAGCCACCTTCTGTACTTCCCATTCCACGGACCCATCCACGGTCCATGGAATATTATATGGGCCGTGAACATGGCCGTGAAACCAGCATAGTCTACTTCAAAGTTGATCCGTCGTCTCGTTTGATCTCCAATCCTTATGAACCTTCATAGAACATTATTTATCACTTCATTAAGAATCTAAGGGGTGTTATAACTCCTTCACTCAACACATCATTAAGTCATCATCAACTTGCTACTCATAAATCCTTTCCGATACTTATCGTATACATTGCCTTCTCTTTGCACTTTCCCGTCTAACATCGAATGTCTTTAAAATCTTATTTAGAATCATCAAATGCTATTTCTTACTTATCAAAACATCATATACTTCGTGCTCTTCATTAGGTTATTCACTGTGCACTAACGGAAAATTTTCTAAGGTGTAACAATAAGGTATGAATCTCTTATTATTAATGTTAATCTTGGTTTCTTTACGGAGATAGAACCGTCAAATAGCCGTATAATTGTTTTGTTGGTAGAAATATGGGATAAACCCTATATGGAATGTTTATGGAGTATTTTGGTATTGAGAATATTATGATTGATGTTGGTATTGTTGTTGGTTGTTGAATTAAGATTTGGGGCTAGGAATATAAATAGGGGAGATGCTGCCCTATTTTCGGCAGGATATAAAATAGTTTAGTATGAAGACCTAGCATAAGCATATAACAATGAGTCTAACGATAGTGCGAACCCTCTTGAATGTAGATTTATGAGTACGGACGGATAAGCGTAGATAATAGGAGGCTGCACAGGTATGTTAAGGCTCGTTCCTTTCTTTCAAAGGCATGATTCCTATGTTATGATTCCATACATGTTTCCATAACCTCCTTGTTTTCAAAAGCTAGAAGTTCATGATTCTTAAAGCTTTTCCTGATGTTAAAGATGAGAATGTTTCTATGATGATTACAATGATAATGATGATTTTATGTTTAAAGGTTCCAAGTTTATGATTTCAATGTTATTATGAGAATGTTGAGTTATTTCATGATTTTCTCGATTTTATTCATTTTTGTTGATCTCACCTTATAATAATTGTTCCTTCAAGGTGAGATAGAGCGATGATGATTATTCCACAATATAATCGGAGGTTACCGACCTTACGTCACTCTGATAGAGTAGTAACCTTTAATTGGGCTCTCGTGCATGTTATATGTATTTATATATGAGTAATTTAGATACTATATATATTTTACCGCGCCTTAATGGCCGGACAAGATACTATATATATTCCGCTCCTTAATGGCCAGACAAGACAATATATATATATATATATATATATATATATATATATATATATATATATATATATATATATATATATATATATATATATATATATTTCACCTTGCCTTAATGGCTGGACAAGACTATATATATGTTCCACCGTGCCTTAACGGCCGGACAAGATACTATTTATGTATATATGGAAAAGTTTTTTTAAAAAAAAGCTAAGCATGCATGGTATCCGCCTTATGAAGCAATTGGATATACATGTTATCTCTTTACTGTATGTTACATTTCATGTCTCTTATTATGATATCATTCATGCCTTACATACTCAGTACACTGTTCATACTGACGTCTCTTCTTGTGGACGCTGTGTCCATGCCCGTAGGATCAGGTAGCCAGCCGTACGTTCCGGCATCAATAAGATCTCCTCTCGGGGGCGTTTAGTGCACCCATTGATCCGAGGCCGGCGGCCCTTGGTATGTCGTTTGATATATAGATATATTTCGGTATGATAAAATTTTACCCCTGCCTTTTTCTACACCGTACTCCATAGAGGTCCGTAAGGTGATATGTAACTCATGGATGTTACATGTACCCTCGTCGGCACTTGTTTTGTTGTACAAGATATGTAGCGGCCTAATCGGCTTGCAATCGCTACTCGCGCATTTATGTTTATATGTATGTGTTGGTCGCAGTTTTCGAGGCGGTGTTTCTTATGATGATTGCCTTGTGAGGCGATAGGTCGGCGATAGATTGTGTATGGGCCTGTGTAATCAGTGAAAAGTAAATGAAAGAACAGGAGTGCTTGGCCAGTAGTGGTCGGGCACTCGTCATGGCTCATCGATTAGGTCGTGGCACGCACAACCCGCGGTTTGGGTCGTGACAACCCTGATGCCCTCATCTGATATAATGTGCCCCAGGAAAGCCACATAGTTCAACCAAAACTCACATTTAGGGAACTTTGCATACAACATGCTCAGTCTTTGATCGGGAATAGACTAGAATATCATCGATAAATACAATAACAAACTGATCTAAGGAGGGTCTAAATTTGCGGTTCATCAGATCCATAAATGTTGCTGGGGCATTGTACAAGCCGAATGACATCACACGAAACTCAAAGTGACCATATCTGGTCCTGAAAGCTGTCTTCGAAATGTCTTTCTCTTTGAACCTAACTTGATGGTAACCTGACCTACGATCTATCTTCGAGAAACATCTGGCACCTTGCAACTGGTCAAATAAATCATCAATTCTAGGGAGTGGATACTTGTTCTCTATCGTCACCTTATTTTGTAACACTCCATAAATTCGGGTTAGGTGTAAATATGTAAAAATCTAGTGTTAAGATGATATTATACCTATACGAATCCATTCTTGATGAATTCAGGTGAAAGATGGTCGTTTTGAAGTCAAACCAACAATTGAACTTCTTAAGAGCTCTTAAATTCGCCAAAGTTTTGCAGGTCCGTCTTCTCCGGGCGATTTCTTCATGAAAATGTGTTATGAATTTGGAACAAATTTTTGACGCAAAGTTGTAGATCTGAAATATTTCAATGGTAGGTCTGCCACCGAGAAAAATTATGTATAAAAATGTTATGTCCATTTTATCGAAGTAAGAAAGCTGAGATTTCGCAAAGTACGCCCAGAATGTACGGACGTCCTTTTAGGACGTACTTTTCCGTTTTCTCGTAAATTGGGTTTAAATGGGTATGGTCTTATTTCATTCCCATTTTTTTTTCATCCTTCCAAAACCCAGGGACTTAAAATCAACCCCTCCAAGTTTTCAAATCAAAGGTAAGAACACCCTTAACGTTACTAATCTATTCTAACATCAAACCCATGATTCTTAACATGATTCTTGACCAAACCTGTGGTTTGCAAGATTCTTCCCAAAGTGATTCAAGCTAGGTTTGGGTGTTCTTCATTAGGGAAGTGAATTGTTAAACTTTGTTTAACGTATTAAGGTATGTCTCTTTTAAAAATCCTTTTTGACTATGAAGGTGATTTGCATGTCCATATTTCAAAATTCGTCTTTTCATGCATGTCTAGATTTTTTCAAAAATCTTTCTTGAAGTATGTCTATATTCTAAAATCATCTTTTCAACTATGTCTACATGGAAGTACGCTATATTGTGAAAGCATGAATTGTATTTGAGAAACCTTCCTTGATTGTTTGTATAAGTTATAACTCTTGTTTTGCTGAATTTATTCCTGGAATTAAAGATGATTTCTTTTAGACAAGGTCATAAAAGGTGGTAGTGGTCAAGCCCCATCGAACCTTATACGAACGATACTTACTTTTGTGAAACTCGCCTTTCCCATTATTGGATGATTGAACTTAATCTTCTAAAGGTTGGCCCTTAAACTTGCTTTGTTGTTGAATGGGTTTCTTGAACTTGAAATTGAATAAGAGATTTGAAAAAGATTCCCAATCTAAGCATGACTTGAAATGCCTCTGCTTTGAGATGATGACTCGAGAAGTGAGATTCAGCTCTAAACTAGATCGATGATTCGGTAATATGCCATGATTTGTATTTTATTGGTGTTTGGGCCCCAGAGTGGCAAGTCAAGCATAATCCGTAGGACGATTAGCCGCATGGATCCTAACGATCGATACGAGTATTGTTGTGTCGGGCCCGAGGATCGATTGACCTCTCGTTGCTTCCCCAAATACAGAGCATTCAGTTGTCGTGCTAGTCCAGAGAACGATTAGCCTCTGTATCGTTCTAGACCGGAGTATCTATGGCTGTGCTAGTCTAGAGGACGATTAGTCTCGTTGCTTTCAAGCCCGGAGTATCTATTGTTGTGCTAGTCCAGAGGCCGATTAGCCTCCGCAGTTTCCTAACCCGGAGTATCGATTGATTGATCTGCCTGTGAGTGGCTTGTTTCAAATCTTGTTGCCTGTGAGTGGCTTGTTGTGATTTGAATTCGTCAGTGAAATACTTGGCCTGGTAATTGGTAAGGAGTTAAGTTAACGTGTCTGTCATTGTTGGATTCTTTGATGACTCTTTAACGTTGCTGACTCACTTTATTCCTGTGTTTGAACTGTTATTTTCATTGATATCATTTTATTGATTTTATTCATCATATCTTGTTTTGTTAACTATTGCCCCTTAGACACTCACTGAGTACGAAGTACTTAGGCATACGATTGTTGTTTTTGATGGTATATTAGGTAACGGAGAAGAGAAGGTTCTTGATACTCAAAACGCTTAAGAAGGACTTGCTGTTGCGGCTGACTTGGTGAGCCCACATGTCCATTCGTGGGACACCCCTTATCATATTTATTTATCATTCTAGTTTTTCGAGCTGCGTCCCGATGTGTCAGACAAATTACTCTTTTATCTTAGAAGCTCCATAGTACACATTCTTGTGGGTAATTGTTAAGTTTTGTTTAACTCTCGGGTGTTCGTCACGTTTTGACTAAGTTTTGTGATATTAAAGACTTCAGCTGATTTGATTCATATATTTATGATTTGTTGCATTTATTTTATAAACTGTTGGAGGCGAATATCGAACCTGGCGGGTTCAAATATTGTTATTGCATCTTTTAGGTTCTTCCGATGTTGTTCATGACGTCGGATGCCAGTTACGTCTAGGGTGGGTTTTGGGGCGTGACAAGCTTGGTATCAGAGCCTAGGTTTAAATGTGTCCTAGGAGTTGTCTGTGTTTGTGGAGCTGTGTCTAGTGGAGTCTTCCTTGTGCAGCTTAATCACCTGCATGATCGAAAGACTACCAGGACATTAATATGTGTTTCTCATTCTTCTTTATTCTAGATTGTGCTATACAGCTTGAACTTCCTTTTGGATCATTCTAACGTGTTCGTTACTCTTGCTCTATGGAGATGACTTTAACTCATGTGCAGATAAAGAACTAAGAACAATGGTGCATGGAGTGCACATTGTTCGATGCATAATTTGACGGACGGTACGTAGTCGCCGAAATTGTATTGTAGGTGTTTACATATATGGTTGTTGTAGGGTTTGGTTGTTGATAAATTGAGACAGGTATACAAACAAAAGCAGTCCTTGTTAGGGGGAGAACTTTGCCAAAACTCATGTTAGGCTGAAAAGAATAATTAAGGTATGATATGTTTCAAGTACTGGAGGTTAGGGTGAAGGGAACACCGAGGGCCTCTTGTAGTGAATTAAGAATTATCGTACATTAATATATTCTTATTGGGTTAAAAGATCTGTACTATTTTGATGTTTAGTAAAAGAACTTTATTTTAGGCTTGAAACTCGAAAACAATTGCTTGTGGAATAATGATTTAAGAAGATGATGTAGTTGATTTAGGCTTTAATTTGTTATTTTCAGTTTTGGCATGAGGTAAGTTAAGCTTGAATCATGTGTTGTTGAATTAGCCTCCTTGTCGAAGTATATTGTCTAGATTGATGTATTGTGCGCTTCCTAGTCAAAGCATATAGTGTTGAACCTTTTGAGTATCTAACTCATGGGAAAGTGAGATGAAGGTAGAAACCCCCTTATTCGTGTGAGACTTGAGTGTTCTAGTCATTAGAAATCCCCGTGAGGGCTATGTTGTTCTTATTTGGGTGAAGATGTTTTTTATCTTTCCGGGGTCGTTTAGTACAAAGAAAGCTCTACTTAATGATTTGGCTCATAGAGTTGGTGAGTCTCGTATGTCAGGTCATAGGTCTTCTAACTATATGTTCTTTTCAAGTATACGCGATCGATTCGAGTTCGACTTTTCTTATATAACTCAGTATCTTGCTCCTTGATTTTGTGTGGAATTCAAGCGATTGTTAGAACCTTATATTATGAATACTCCTACTAGTATTCTCGTTATTGCTTCTAGGATCTATAAGACTATGTGGTATAGTTAAGGATCGTGAGCTACTGCTGGTTCGATTGAATTTGAAATAGCAAACTTTGATGTAATTTTGGGGGTAGACTAGCTTTCTAGGTGTTATGCAATTCTAGATAGCTAATGAGAAAAAGTTGGGCTTGTAGTTCTAGATGAAACCATTAATGATTGGAAGAGTAATATCATTAAATATCGAGGTAGACTACCGGTGTAAATCCCTTGTTACATGCTTAGGCTTGTCTGGTGTAGATGTGAGAGTCTCTGTGAAGACCATATGGCTATTTTTAGAGTATTCTATGAGTTTTGTTTGAGATAGCTTGCAATACAAAGGAACACTAGCAAGAATTTTGAAGACTTGAGGTTTAGTGAAAATCTTGGGCTATAACTTTCATTCGAGAACGAATGATCTTAAGGGGGGGATAATGTAACACTCCGTAAATTCGGGTTAGGTGTGAATATATAAAAATCTAGTGTTAAGATGATATTATACCTATACAAATCCATTCTTGATGAATTTGGGTGGAAGATGGTCGTTTTGAAGTCAAACCAACAATTGAAGTTCTTAAGGGCTCTTAAATTCGCCTAAGTTTTGGCAGGTCTGTCGTCTGGGCAATTTTCATGAAAATGTGTTATGAATTTGGAAAAGCTTTCTTGATGAAAGTTGTAGATATTTGAAATAGCTTTCCAATGGTAGGTCTCCCAGCCCGAGAAATGTTATGTAAAAAAGGTTATGTCTGTTTTACTGAAGGGCACAAAAGATGGAGATTTCGCCCAAAGTACGCCCAGAATGTACGGGACGTCCTTTTAGGATGTACTTCTTCCGTTTCTGGCAGAAAATTGGGTTTAAAATGGGTATGGTCTTATTTTGTTCCCATTTTTTTTCATCCTTCCAAACCCTAGGGAAGAAAATCATCCCTCCAAGTCTTCAAATCAAAGGTAAGAACACCCTTAACATTACTAATCTATTCTAACATCAAACCCATGATCCTTGTGACCAAAACCTAGGGTTTGCAACATAATTCTTCCCAAAGTGATTCAAGCTAGGTTTGGGTGTTCTTTATTAGGGAAGTGAATTATTAAACTATATTTAACATATTAAGGTATGTCTCTTTTAAAAATCTCTTTTGACTATGAAGGTGATTTGTATGTCTATATTTTAAAATTCGTCTGTTCATGTATGTCTAGATTTTTCCAAAAATCTTTCTTGAAGTATGTCTATATTACAAAAATCATCTTTTCAACTATGTCTACTTGTGAAGTACTTATATTGTGAAAGCATGAATTGTATTTGAGAAACCTTTCCTTGATTGTTTGTATAAGTTATAACTCTTGTTTGGTGGAATTTATTCGCTGAATTAAAGATGATTTTTTTAGACAAGGTCATGTGCAGGTAGGGTCAAGCCCGCATCGAACCTTATACGAACTATACTACTTTGTGAAACTCGCTTTTCCCATTATTTGATGATTGAATTTAATCTTCTAAAGGTTGGACCTTAAACTTGTTTTGTTGTTGAATGGGTTTCTTGAACTTGAAATTGAATAAGAGATTTGAATGAGATTCTGAATCGGTTATGACTCGAAATGCCTCTATTTTGAGATGATGACTTGAGAAGTGAGATTCGACTCTAAGCCATGATTGATGATTCGGTAATATGCCATGATTTGTATTTTGTTAGTGTTTGGTCCTGTATGGGAAAGCTGTGCTAATCCAGAGGACGATTAGAGGTTATGGATCCTAACGTATCGATACGAGTATTGCTATGTCAATCCAGAGGACGATTGACCTCCGTTGCTTCCGAGCGCGGAGTATCTATTGTTGTGCTAGTCCAGAGGACGATTAGCCTCTGTATCTTCCTAGATCGGAGTACCTATCGCTGTGCTAGTCCAAAGGACGATTAGCCTCCGTTGCTTCCAAGGTTGGAGTATCCATTGCTGTGTTAGTCTAGAGGATGATTACCCTCCGCGGTTTCCTAACCCGGAGTATCGATTGATTGATCTGCCTGTGAGTGGCTTGTTTCATATCTTATTGCTTGTGAGTGGCTTGTGGTGATTTGAATTCGTTTGTGAAATGCTTGACCTAGTAAATGATGAGGAGTTAAGTTAATGTGTCTGTCATTGTTGGATTCTTTGATGACTCTTTAACGTTGCTGACTCACTTTATTCCTGGGGTTGAACTGTTATTTTCATTGATATCATTTTATTGATTTTATTCATCATATCTTGTTTTGTTAACTATTGCCCCTTAGACACTCACTGAGTACGAAGTACCTGTGCATACCATTGTTGTTTTTGATGGTATGTTAGGTAACTATAAAGCAGTAGGTTATTGATACTCAAAACGCTTAAGAAGGACTTGCTGTTGCTGCTGACTTGGTGAGCCCACATGTCCATTCGTGGGACACCCCTTATCATATTTATTTACTGTTCTAGTTTTTCGGGCTGCGTCCCAATGTGTCAGACAAATTTCTCTTTTATCTTAGAAGTTCCATAGTACACATTCTTGTGGGTAGTTGTTGAGTTTTTTTAACTCTTGGGTGTTCGTCACGTTTTGACTAAGTTTTATGATATTAAAGACTTCCGCTGATTTAATTCATATATTCATGATTTGTTACTTTTATTTTATAAACTGTTGGAGGCGAATATCGAACCTGGCGTGTTCAAATATTGTTGTTGCATCTTTTAGGCTCTTCCGATATTGTTCATGACGTCGGATGCCAGTCACGTCTGGGGTGGGTTTTGGGGCGTGACATATTTAGCTACCTGTAGTCGATACAGATCCGTAACGAGCCAGCTTTTGTTCTTAAAACACAGGTGCTCCCCACGGCGATGTATTGGGCCTGATAAAACCTTTCTCGAGCAAGTCCTTAAACTGCTCCTTCAGCTCCCTGAACTCAGCAAGTGCCATCCTATAAGGAGGAATAGATATTGGCTGAGTATCTGGTAAGACGTTAATAGCAAAGTCAATCTCCTGCTCTAGCGGAAGGATTGGAAGCTCGTCTAGAAACACATCTTGAACTCATTAACCACTAGAATAGACTGAAGACCGGTGACTCTGCTTTTGCATTTTATATGATAAATACAACCTTTTGTGATCATCTTCTTTGCCTTGAGATAGGAAATAAACCAACCTCTCGGCGAAGCTGTAATACCTTTCCATTCCAACATTGGTTCACCTGGAAACTGAAATCGAAACATCTTGGTTTTGCAATCAACATTACCATAACATGAGGCCAACCAGTCGATACCCATAATAATATTGAAATCCACTATATCTAACTCGATCAAATCAACAACAAAAGATGACGATTATAGACTATAACTACACAACCTCTGTATACCCTTCTCGCTATCACAGGATCACCAACAGGTGTACACACCTCAAAAGGTCTAATCGACTCGAGTTCCACTCAAACTTACCAGCAATAAAAGAAGTAACATATGATAATGTAGAACCCGGATCGATCAATGCATATACATCATGAGAGGAGATTGATAGTATACCTGTGACAACATCAGGTGATAAATCAAGATCCTGTCGACTACCCAATGCATAAATGCGGTTCTGAGGACCGCTCGAACTTGGCACTCCACCTCTGCCTCTACCACGATCGGCTGGTGTCTGAGAACCCTGCCCAGGAGGGCGTACCGATGATGAAGAACCAGCTGCAGATCCTGTCGGCTGAACTACACCTCTACCACCCCTCGATGGATAATCTCACATAATGTGGCCTCACTGACCACAGGTATAACGAACATCCGAACCCAAACGACACTGTCCGCCGTGCAACTTACCACACTGAGCATATTGCGGTAGAGATGGCCTCATCTGGATAGAACCACCCGTAAACTGGGAAGTGGATGCCCTGGAACCCTGGCCCGACTCCAAATAAGTGGATCTATCAAACCTCGGTTTCGGGAACTATGAAGGCTCACTAGCCACTGAATCGACTAAACGCCTAGAGAATTGCTGTCCAGACAACCCCGGTACTAGCCAAAAGACCTAGAAGATATAGCTCTCTTGCTCTGACCCCTATCAAGCTCTCGATCAACCCAATGCTGCTGCTTCATCTCCTCTAAACCCTGAGCGTATGCCTGAATACGAGAGATTTCTATACCCCCCTGAAGTGTGGCCGTCATGCAATCATTAATCAAATACAGCCCAAGTTCACTCACAAATCAGTGTACCCGATCCTCCATCTCAGCTATAATCGTGGGAACATACCTGGCGAGTGAATTAAAAAGAAGACTATACTCCCGAGCACTCACGTTCTCCTGACGTAAATTTAGAAACCGATCAACTCGAGCCTGTCGTGCCTCTGCTGGAAAATAGTGCCGAAGGAAAGCCTCCGTGAACTCCTGCCATACTGCTAAGGTTGCATTAGCCCTCTAGATGACACCCAGGTCTCATACCACAACACAACAACATCTCGGAACCGGTACGAAGCCAATTCTACTGACTCAGTGTCTGAAGCATGCATTACCCGCAATGTCCACAGCATCCAATTTATAAAATTCTACAGGTCCTTATCTGGTTTCGATCCAAAGAATTATGGAGGGTCCAAATTGATGAAGTCTCAAACCCTGGCACTAATAGCCCTGTCACCATAACCAGTACCTGTACCCTGACGTTGGGCCTGAACGGCCACTAACTGAGTGAAAAACCGAATACCATCTCGCATCTCCTGGCCTGCTGTATCATGTGGAGGGGATGGAGGTACAGTAGCCGCAGCCACTCTGGAGTCCGCTGGGGCGGAAGGGCTCTGAGAAGACTAAGAGAAGGCCTCACTCTGGGACTCACCCTGGCCCACATCTACTTGTAGCACTCGACAGGTACCCTCAACTGTCACAGCCTTGCCTTTATAGCTGGCTAAAGCTCTCCTCATCGTAGGCATCGCTGAAATCACAATACGTTATTAGAAAAGAAATCATGATGGTATGGCTCTATCGCACGCTCTAAGATAAGAAAAAAGGACAATCTTCCTAAATGCCCTGCAGCCTCCTGTTATAAGTGTGTTGCATAACACCACATAAACAAGGCTCTGCTAGACACGGCTTGTAGACAACCCAAGGACGCAACTCCTCTGATACCATGTTTGTCACGACCCAAACTGGAGGGCCATGACTAGCACCAGAGCTCTACCTGTCGAGCACCGCTAAACATGCTTTCCTATCATGATCATAAACAAGAGTGGACCTCGGGGGTCACCAGATGAAAGTCTGCTAAATCATATGAGAAATATACCGAGAAAGGGGTGAGCCCAAGAAGGCATACTATACAACTATGTTGGACAAAACTGTGCAAGCCGACAAGGCTACCATTAAATACTATACAACAAAAATATTGGCCAAAGCGGCCATACAATGTCTAACTATACCATGACTGTCTACAAGACTCTACAGAAGTATATGACATAACAAGGTCGGGACAGGGCCCCACCATACCCATATGCACAGAAAAGCATAACGTACCCAAAAACACAACAATAACTCCGAAACAAAAGCAGTGCTCCAATATCCGCTAAATGTGCCAGCCTACAGTAGCGGATCGTCAATCTGTCTACCTGAACCTACGGGCATGAAATGCAGTGCCCCTATGAACTCACTGTCAAACCCTGAGGACCTGGACCTGTTGCTCTGACCCCTACTACCGTGACCCGTACCCTGTCGCCGAGCCTGAGCGGTTACAAACTGGGTCAGCAAAAGGATGGCCGCTCTCATCTCCTGGCCTGAGGCATCTGGTGGAGGAACCGGGGCCGGATTTGGAGCCGAGGCTCCTCTCGCTCCCCCTCGCGGTGGAGTATGCGAAGCCTGGGATGGGGTCTCACTTTGGGACTCGCCCCGAGCCCTGGTAAATCCACTGAGTACGGCTCGTAGTCTCACCAGCCACTCCTCGCTCTTTGGGCGCCCACGCTTTCCTTTCTTGTGGCATTGCTGAAATCAGAACAAATCATTAGAAAGGGAATTCTTATCTTACCGCTCTATCGCACGATATAGAATAGAAAGAATGGCAACATCCTAAATGTCCTGTAGCCTCCTACTTATAAGTGTGGTGCACAACACACCCATAAACTAGACTCTACTAGACACGGTGCCGTAGACAACCCTAGGGACAGAATCGTCTCCGATACCACTTCGTCACGACCTGCCGATGAGTCATGACGAGTGCTTGATCCCTAATGACCGTATACCCCTACACTTGCTTAACTATCACATAACAATAGGTCGCCTATATATATATATATATATATATATATATATATATATATATATATATATATACACACACACACAAAATATCAAAGTAATAGTGCAAGCCGACTAGGGTCGCTATATATGATGTACGCAAAAGAATAAGAGCCGATAAGGCTACATCATGTACCAACTACATACTATTGTCTACAGACCTCTAATGGAACAGAAAGCTGTAGAAACGACAGGACAGGGCCTTGCCATACCCATATACATGTATATACATTTCAAAATAGCATACCAAAATGGACCGCAGCTTCGAATCAAGTGGAGCACACCGACTACAGCTGAAGGGAAGTCCTACTGAGCAGGATCGTCTCTCTATCTACCTGAACCTGCAGGCATGAACGCAGCCCCCCGAGTAACGGGAAGTCAGTACGGATAATCTACCGAGTTTGTAAGGCACAAGAATAACAAGTACATAGCAGTCATGAGAGACATCTGAAACATGAAAGCTAATCTCAATATCTGAATGCATCTGTAGCTAACATCCGAGAATATCTACACACTTTGTATAACTGAAACTATCTCTAAGGGCGTATGATATGCATAGGTCATAATATAACTAATAGTGCTGTGGAACGTACAACCCAATCCATATATCATATAATAGTGCCGAGGAACGTACGGCCCGATCCATATATAATATAATAGTAGTGCCGAGGAACGTACGGCCCGATACATATATAATAATATAATAGTGCCGAGGAACGTACGACCCGATCCATATATCATATAATAGTGCCGAGGAACGTACGACCCGATCCATATATAATATAATAGGGCCGAGGAACGTACCGCTCGATGTGCGTATATAACGCCTTCTGGTCACGGGTCAATGTGCATATGAATATGGATACAATGCATAAATGAAATGAATACATAGAACTCTCGGAGTGACATGAGGTCGTACTATCTCCGATGAACATTCTTTGAGCTAACATCATCAATATAAGAAATCTCAAGACCCATGGACAGAAGGAACAATCATAGACGGGGTATAGGAACATCAAAGAATGAAGTACTCGTAGTGCTTCTAAGAGTAGAGTAATATGGAAGCTCGTTTACTTGCTTGTTCGTTCATATTATAAGATCATGCCAAAAATGAAAGAAAGGTTAGCTTTAACATACCTTGGAGTCTACCTAATGTCCGATGCTTATTTTCTGAGCTTGTAACACTACAACCAAGATAACACGAATTACAATTAGGCCATATACATCCCTTACTACCCATTTCAAGTACGTATGAAACTTAACGGAATTCGGGTAGCATTTGCCCTATAATTCTTACTCCAATCCAACTCCCAAACGGTGTACAACACGCAAAACATCATCAAGAATAACAACGAATAATATACAAGAACATAAACAAGTAGAAATCTCTCCAAAAATCCAATCAAAACAGCCTTTAAAGCAACCACATCATCAAGCTAGTTTAGGTCTTTCATATCATGTTTTCCTTCACTTTAAACTAAAGAATTCCTCCACAAACAACTTATGTCAATACCTTAATATCAAAATATAATCAAATCCATGCCAAAACATCTCCTAAAACAGCCCCTAATCTTGGTTTGACTCAATTAACTCACTGCTTCCATAGCTATATTTCCTTCACTTTAAATTACTAAAACTCTGGGTAATCAACTTAATAGGAAAGATAAGAATAGTATACATACCTTAAAGGGGCTGTAATTCAAATAACCAAACTTCAAATCCAACTCCTAAGCGCAATAACTTCAATAGAAATCTAGGAACAACTTTCCCTTCACTAGCTTGAGTTTTCGGGGCTCGAATCTTACTTGGATGATAAAGAAAGGTTTGGAGAGGATAGACGAGTATTAGGGAGAGTTTAGGGTCTGTTGGTGTGAGTTGAAATGAAAAAATCACGAAATAGATGCATTTATACATCAGCTGTACTACTTGAAAATTGACGGGTCGTCGATGTGCATCGACAGATCGTCGACACTTCGATGGCGCATAACTCCCAGTGTCGATGTGCAAATTCAGGTTTGTCAGTTGCGTTGGAAAGTAGAGTTGCTGAACTTATGAATGCATAGGTTATGGGTTCCGTAACTCCTTTTATTCTAGGAGATATGCCTCCCCAAAATTGACCCAAAATTTCTGTTCGGAATTCTGCCAAATTTTCCTAAAGTTTCAATAAACTTAATTTCTTCGATTTGCTTAACATCCAACCTTCCCAATACTTACTAAACATGATACTAAACTCTCATGTATGAAGAATGAGCATGTATAATTCCTTATGACCTTGACGACAACCTTGTCTTGTAAACCTTCGTCAACTTACTCACGACGAAACTTTACGTACAAAAGTATGGGGTGTAACACATAAATACTGTGCATACATGCATAAGGTTCATACATATATATGCGTACATAATTCCTGTCAAGCCTCTGTGGGCGTCCCATTATATCATAATGGCCTCCGTGGGCATCCCATGATATCATAACGGCCTCCGTGGGCATCATCATCATCATCATGTGACCAGCTAATTAGGTGGTAATGCGTATCTAACGTCGTCACCTTCTCATACCCCATACACATATATAATACATGATATACGCGTATATAACGCCTAAGGGGTCATATATATATATATATATATATCATCTTTAATTTGTCTGAGTGACGAAAAGTCATTACATCTCTGAACGTCGTTATGAGAAAGCATTTCCATCAATAAGTGAAATTATGAATCTTACTGAAACTGAAGGACTTACTAGAAACAATATTCTAGAACGTGAATCAAAGATAGAGCATCCCTAGCTACTAAGAGTAGAATCATTATGGAATAATGTTATGTGTACGTTGTGTTCAGAAGGATCAGGCCAAAAGAAGGAAAGTTAACCTTAACTTACCTCAAGTTATCCTAGCAATCCAACAACGAACTTCGCACAACTAGTGTGCCAATCCTATAACAAAGGAATGCACGTACGAACTTAGATGGCACTAGTATCTCATGTATATCAAATGATAATTCAATTCTAAAATGAAACGGGCAGCATTTCCCCCTATTCCTTGGCCACAAAAGCATACACAAAGAGCCAAAAACAACAACACAAGCTCATACAAGACCCTTATACTTACCTCAACAAGTATTACAATATACACCTCAAACAGCCCATTATACACTTTGTATACGGTATTTATACACCTCTTCTCTACATATCCTTCTAGAAAAATCATAACAACATGACAACTACTATCCAACTACAAGGAAATCATCTCAAAAACACAATAACAACATGATCCCAAATAGTCCATAAACTCAACATGATCTCTAATCCATATTTTGAACTTCTTTTTTCACTTTCTTCCTTCAATCAAGTTGTATACCAATCAAAAAACCTCAAGAGCATGTAATAGAGATAAAATCGTACCTTAATCACAAAAGAATAAGCTCTAGATAAAATTACTTGATTAGGATGAAACCTCGAACTCCAACACCAAAGAGATACTTGAACTCTACTAGCCCTCGTGAGCTTTCTAGCACTTGAATCATTTGATTCTCTTAGGTTTGGCCTTGATTAGTATATGAACTTGGGGAGAGGGTTTTGGAGAGCCTTAGGGTCTAAAATGGGAGGTAATGAATCCAAATGAGGGAAAACGAAATATAAAGCCTCACTTAAAATCTCGTCGACACAATTTGACGACCACTTTGACGGACCGCCAAACAGTCTACAGTCCGTCAATGGACCTTCAAATGGTCCAACCAGCGTGACCTTACTGTGACTGTTTCATGGTGGAGGGCCCACCATTTGATGGCCGTCAAATGGTCTGCGGACAGTCAAATGGGGCGTGAAAATGCTCTTTGGACAAACTTGTTTTCTTGGATTCGTTTAACCTCTAATCCTTTCAATACTTACTAAACATGAACTTAAACCGTCACATACATAACATGAACATTTCTAGTGTTATATAACCTCGAAGGTAATCCCAGTCCAAGACTAGAATGACTAACATGCGACGAATTTCAACATACAAAACTACGAGGTGTACCAATTAGTACTAATTAATGAAATTCCATGCTTATTTTAGCCAAATCCATCAATTAATCTCACATTCATAGCCTTATATTCAATTAACAAGTTTGTGGTTAATACTCTTCTTCCCCAACTAGCTTCCAAGCTTAGGAAGGTAAATAATTGAGAACAAGGTGGAAGAGACTTACCCCAAGATGATTCCACTCAGAAAACACTTCAAATCGCCCTTGAGTCACTTGGAGATTTAATTTTTGGAATGGGAAATGAATGGCTCAAATTAGGCATTTAATGACTCGATTCACAAATCCTTCCGCTCCAAAGAAAAGTGCCTCGCTTTCCCGATTTGCCTCGTGAGGACCATCCGCTGGGGTAGATTTCAGTGAAACAACAAAACTTCTGCGCCTGTAGACCAAGCCTCGCTGAGACGGGTCCGCTGGGGCCAGACATCATAAACTAGTGAAATTCTTGTTTTTCACCAAGTTCACACCAAATCTCGACATCCACCCGAGACCTCCCAGATACAAAACAGATATGTACACGTATATAAAAACACGGTACAAACTCAATCGTGGTCTCAGAATTCCCATGGGAGGTCTATTTTACGGGGTCAACCCCCACGGCCAAAAACTAACTTTCCAACCCTTAGCACAAAATGCCCGACCTGAATAACCCACCAAGTCATAATCGACCCTCCGGACCTCACAAAATCGATGGATTTCAGAAAAAGGCCCATTTACCCAAAAGTCAACTATCGGTAAAAGATTTTTCACTTTAAGGTTCTAATTCTCATAGGCCACAATAAAACTCGCTCAATTACCTCGGGAACCCTATCGCCCATACCCGTGGGTTAAAATAATACTACCAGGGCTCAAAGAAGGGTCACGGGGGCAAATGGGTCAAAAGTGCAATAACGACCAAACGGGTCGTTACAACGTTCGATGTACATTATCACAAAGGATAAAAGAAATAATTATTTAGAAAAAAGTAGAGGCCGGTAGAGAATTTGATGTTTATGAATTTCTACATTATCCTCGTAGGAAAATATAATAATAATTGAGTTCCCGATTAAATGTTTGCGGATGCTTAATAAATTTTTAATTCATATATATAATAGTACGGCCTTGCCTACCCAGATTGTTGTATGTATGTTCAGAATTCAAAATTTACAGATGGCACGCTTGGGGTCAAGCAAGGCACTGGGTGCCGGTCACGCCTTCCCAGGTTTGAGGCGTGACAAAGGCTAGTCTACCGGAACCCCAGACAATGTTTAGGACCCATGGAGGACACATGCTGAGTATCCAATCAACAAAATACAGGTATTAGACGAATTAGGAGGATCTTACAGTGTGCGGCTGGTTTCCGGCATGTGCGTGGCAACGTGCCCGATACTTTGCACTTCTCCAGAGCACAAGATCTTAGGAGCCGGTAGGTCGAGTTACGGGTGTTAGGGGTTAACCACCCAAAGACACTAGTGGACGTATGTAATTCTGTGCATTGTGTGAATTACACCTACAAATGAGCTAACTATCCCCCGTAATATCACCGGACAACCATAACTTACCCATCCACTCCTAAGATTCTGCGCTCCAGAGAAGTGTATTGGGTGTGTTGCTACGCATATGCTGGAAACCACCCGCGTGCCGTACAATCCTCCAAATTCATCTAATACTAGTATTTTGCCGCTTGGATACTCGACATATGTCCTTCATGGGTCCTAAACGTTGTCCGGAGCTCCGACGGACTAGCTTTTTACACCTGACCGATTGATCGATACGTCTTCATCGATTGATCAGCATAGAGATGGGTCATCCAAGTCATACCAAAGGGAGGAGCTTGGGTGATATGACTGTGCTAGTCAAGCAACGAGCTCGAGACGATTGACTCGGGGTCCGGTGTAAAAATAAGTCCGTCGGAGCCCCGAATAACGTTTAGGACCCATGAAGGCCACATGCCGAGCATCCAATCGACGAAATACATGTATTAGATGAATTTAGAGGATTGTACGGTGCGCCGGTGGTTTTAAGCGTGTAGGTAGCAACACTTCCTATACATCGTACTTCTCCGGATTGCAGGATCTTGGGAGCGAAAGGATCGAGTTATGGTTGTTTGATGATAAAATGAGGGGTAGTTTACTTAGTTGTAGGCGTAATTCACGCAATCACAAAATTGCGCATGTCCACTAGTGGGCTAGACGGTTATCCCTAACAACTGTAACCCGACCCATCCACTCCCAAGACCCTGCGCTCCGAAGAAGTGCGACATATTAGGTGCATTGCTACGCACACACCTAAAACCACCCCGTGCACCATACGATCCTCCAAATTTGTCAAATACATGTATTTCGCTAATTGGATGCTCGACATGTGGCCTTCATGGGTCCTAAACATTGTCCAGGGCTCCGGCGGACTAGTTTTTTTACACCAGACCGATCGATCGTCTCAAGGTCATCGACCGATCAGGACAGTCATACCACCTGAGCTCCGCCCTATGGTTTGATGTGCTTGACCCCTTGAATGGGGACGCTTCCTGTGTCAACCGAGTCATATCACCCGAAATCCTCCCCCTGATCTGCCTTTCATGATCATTCGACAACAACCCATCAATCCATCCGTCAAGAAAAATAATCAATGGAAATACGTTAAACTTAATCATTATTTTAATTCATATCGGTATCATACAATGGATTAAGATGCTTTCATCTTCCAAATTGGTAACTTCACTCTTGGACAGTTAAACCCGTTTAAGTCGGACTTTAAAATAAGGAGTGATTTCTCTAATTATAGATTAAACTAATAATTCTATCTATTTTTTATTTTAATTAAAACTTATTAACAATAATAATTTAGATTATTTTGGCAAACAAGGAAAATAGAGGATGCAGACAAAAACACACCACTAGGGGTTGGTGTTCGGGCCGTCGGATTGGATATAAAAATTTATGTTTGTTTTTTTGGTTTTCGGATTGGAGAAATTACAATCCAAATAAGCTCGGATCGGATTGGAACTTTTAAGTTTAGTTTTGGATTAATCAGTTTGGATATTTCAGATTTTTGACTTTTGAGCCTTTAAGGAAGGCTTCTTAGGAACGAAATTCATGTGCCCCAATTACCAAGTTATAGATCTTAGTATAATGTGAAACCAAATATGTGAATTCAGCAAAGAGTTGTTCCCACTAAACCAAAAGGTGTCAAGTCACATAGTTTAGTTCTACATTACTCCCTCTATTTCAGTGGAAGTTGTCGTATTCTTAAAGTAGTGAAGTAAACTCCAGCATTGCAAGCTATATTATATTTTATTTAGTAGAAAATTCTATTTTGGACTTAATATATAATGGGTAGCATCGTAGGGTATTAATCTGTTGGATTTTTGGACTCATTAGTATTGAGCACATATAATATGGATAGGGCTAAAAATAAGGTATAAAATTTTGAATTTTTGAATATCTGAAAATCTGAAGTACTAAATCTAATATCCAATCCAAAATCCAACATCCAAAAGTTTAAAAATAAAACCTGAAGTTCAATCCATAATCCAAAAATCCAAACCAAATATACAAAAAATTTAGATTTCAGTTTGGATTTCGGGTTTACCCAAGCTAAGCCCACCCCTACACACCACTCTGGAAATATAAAGCCAAGTTATTTCCCTCTTGTGCATTTTGGACCAAAATACCCAGTTCCCTCCAATTATTTGGTTCAACTTTGCTCATCAAATTTATATCATTAATTTCCCATTCCCTCCAAGAATTTTACATTATATGAATGTTACATGCTCACAATATAACCGGTTGGGTATATAAACATTGAAACAGGTAGTGAAGACGTTTGACCCAAATAGTCTTAAAACGGTCCATTATCGTCCATTTCTTTCTTTGCCGCTATCCAAGCAAAGGTCGCACCATTCTTGCAATCGAAAGGAAATATGACCCCAGAAAGAGGAATCTGCAGTTCGCGCCGCATGACCCAACTAGCACTTGTGTACCAAGTAGATTAGATGAGGACCGCCCAAACTGTGCTGACTCTTCGTGTTGAACATGTAGCTCTGAAGCAAGATCAGGTGAGGACCGCCCAAACTATGCTGACCCATCCTGCTGAACAGGTAGCTCTAAAGCAAGATCTGTTGATGGATCATTTAAAGGTCATATTTGAGAGGATATAAAGATTTATGAGAGGTTATCTTGAAGCCCTTAGACGCAATCAGGAAGAGTGTCTCGCTCCAAGTAGCTCACCAAAGCGAACTTAGGTTTAGTTAGGTGTGGGTTCAACTATTATTTTTCCTATCAAATTTAATGTCCAGTTTTTGGGCAGTGATATGTATCTTATAAATCTGTTGTTTTCCTTTATTAACATGTATGTATCCTTTATGGTTATGTTGTTAATTTAAGGTGCATCTCATAGAGAATATTGCAGTTGCCGTTTTAATCTGTTGTTTCGTTTTGGAAGTGTATTACAGTTTGAATTTGTTAAAATTGATGTTGGAAATTGCATAGAACAGAGCTATGGTACCGATATAGATATCTTTTTATTTAATCATCCATCCGATAGGAGAGTTTGGCGTGATTCCAACCTGTATCCTTATTGTTACGGTTCACTTTTACGCGAGACATAAAAGCTACTAAGAGGTTGTGGACTCCATTTGGATTTTCTTATTTTTAGAGTCTCCACCTAATTTATAAGGGAAATTAGGAAAACCAAGGTAAAAAGGTTTATCAAACAGGAGAAAAATCATTTGAAACCAGAGTTCGAGGTAAGGGTTCTGGTAATTCCCTAGGGAAGGTTTTAAGCACTCTAGTATTAAGGATCCGTAGAATACGGTTGACCTACGAGCTTCAATGTGTGATTAATTGTAATTATTTGCTAAAAGAGTTTTCTTTATTGTAAAATTGTCATGGAATATCATAAACAATTTTTTGCAAAAAATTCCTTTGTTTAAAGATAAAAGGAGTTGGATTTCCTTTGAAAATGTATATAAGGGTTGAAGTCATTTCGTTTTCGAACCAAAAACACACTTAAGATTTCTCTTAAATAGAGTTCAACTAATTTGGTCCAATGTCATGTCTTTAGTCCCTGTAAATTTTATTGAAAACAATTTGAGTGCATGCCCTTTATAAACATGCCATAGGTTGTACAAGTAGATAAAAGAAGGTTTTGCATTTTTGCTTAATTCTTATCCACTTTTTGGCCAACCATACTCTACTTTAAACCTTTACCCCAAATTAAGGTTTAAGTGTATTTCCTCTTCTTCTTTTTTTAACTTAAGATTTGGCTTGGGCTCAAAAGGTTTGAAAGAAACCTTAAGTTATTTTGGCAAACTCTAAAAATGCTTCACTTACTCATTTTTTAAATCTGTTTTGGTTTCGTCTAAGTACACAAATCAGTTCCAATATTTGTCTTTAATACTAAGGCTCAAAATAGTTTCCATTTTTTAATTTACAAAAATATTATCAAGTTTAGGAAAAAGTCTTTTACCATATTTTCATACATCATCCATTCTTTAAGTGAAAGTTCGAAAATTGTTTTGACAGTTTCCTAACCTTTCTACGCGATTTATCTAATTCTAACCATTTGGGTTCCAATAATTCTACAAGCATTGTTTACATGCATGTACATATACAATTTTATAAAAATAAAAGGAGATAAGTTAGGCTAGTGGGCCTACCGAAGCCCACTAGTTTCCATTTTCACCCATGGTTGGGCCTTCTTGTCACGACCCGACTAGGGGGCCATGACGGGTACCCGGAGCTGACTACCGAGCACCACTCGTTATGCTAATCATCATACCCAACCTGAACATACATAATCTCCAAGATACTACGTAAATATACATAAGCCCTCTCGGCTGCAAAAATGATATACACAAATATACACTGATGTATCCAAGGGGCAACTGCTACCCACACAGACGTATCTACGAGCCTCTACTAGAGTACTGAGACATAATGACGGGACAGGACCCTGTCGTGCCCAAATATATATACACAAAAGAATATGACCATAAGTTGCACCTCCGGAGTAGTGGAGTGCTCCTGTGAATTCGCTAATAAGCTCCTACGGGTCTGCACCGTCTCCCTGTCTACTTGTGGGCATGAACACAAAGATCCGAAAAGAAAAGGACGTCAGTACGAAAAGTGTACTGAGTATGTAAGGCAAGAATAATACAAGCATAATAAAGGAATGATGAAACATGAGGTGAAGACATAACCTGCTTAGCTTTTAAAAGAACACACATGTTATGCATATCAAATATACCATCATCGTTAACCCGCGTCCGGGTAACTATCACACGCCGCCCACTAGTGGTGTCATACCCGGCCCTCTAGGTACCGTGTAATCATAAGTCGCTCGCCTTCGCGGTGTCATGCCCGACCCTCTAGGCTCGGTGTAATCATAAGCCGCCCGTCTTAGCGGTGTCATGCCCGGCCATCTAGGCACGGTGTAATCTCACTATCATGTACTTATCATAAAGCATGCATTAGAAATCAATTAAATACTACAAATCTATCGGGGTGACGTAAGGTCGAGGACCCCCGATTCCATTGTGGAGTAGTCATGATCATCATGCCTCACCTTGAAGGAACTAGCATTATATGGTGAGTTTAGCAACAATGAATAGCATCAAGGAATCGTTAGCTTCACAAGAACTATCATAACATAAGCTTTGGTATCTCTAGGCTTAGACTCATCATCATCATTATCATATTCATAACATATCTCTTATCTTTATATCATGAGAAGCTCTTATAAACATAGGCTCATAGTTTCCGAAATATAAGAGAATCAGGGAAAAATAAGGAAGTCATATTGTAAGGATCATGCCTTAGAAAAAGAAGGAACTAGCCTTACATACCTTGATGACTCTCTAGCTTTATCAATTAAACGCTTTCCTCTGATGTTCACAATTCTACATTCAAGAGAATTCGTACTAGAATTAGATAATCGGAAACATACTTAAGTTTAAGCTAAAGCTAATGAAAATTGGGCACATCTCCTTTGTTTCTACAACCTTCTCCATATAATATAACAACTCCCAACATCATTAACAACATTCATAACATCATAATCACTAACTTTTTCAAGTTCGGCATTATCCAATTCCTCTTAAGGTCATCCATAACCATGGCCTTAATACAACACCACATTCATCCTCATATAATGCTTCTCCAATATTCTTAATACCATTTATAACAAGATTATACTCATAACATCTCAAGAATTATGGTTCATGTCAACTATTATTCAAGAACACCATTATTTCACATTTGAGCTCCATATTCTACCTTCTTCCATAATGTAAGTCTTTCAACCCTTCAATATTCTAAATAACATGAAATGATCATAAAACTCATCTTTGATTGTGTAGGAATGGGTTTTGGATAGAAATGCTTCACTTGAAGAAAACCCTAGTTCCTCTTTCAAAGAAATTCTTGACTTCTAGCAACCCAAACGAGCTTCCTTGCACTTGATTTCCTTGGATTAATGATGTTGATCCTTGAGTTTCCTTGGATTTATGCTAGTGAAATATGTATAACCTTCTAGAGGTCTTGAGAGAAGTGGAGAAGTGGGAAGAATGAAAAATTAGAAGTGGGAACATGTATTTATACTTGGAAATTATTCAGCCCGTCGAGACTTATATGGTCCGTATAACATTATACGGTCAGTATAAGTGTTCGTATTTCACCATCAGGGAAAACATCTTTTCTGTTGGGTTATACAGACCCTTATACGGACCGTATAAAGTTATACGGACCGTATAAGTGGTCGTATAACTCCACTTTTCTGAAATTATTTCCGTCGTTTCGTTTGATCTCCAATCCTTATGGAACCTTCTTAGCACTTGTTTAGCACTTCATTAACAACTTAAGGAGCGTTATAACTTTTCCTCAAGACATCATTAGATCAACATTAGCTCGGTACTTGCAACCCCTTTCAAAACACGACTTATACTTAACATTCTTCAACGAACTTTCTTTCTCTTGCTTCAAACATCTTTGAAATATTAATTAGAACTGTTAAGTAACCTTTCTTACTTGTAGGGACATCGTATTCATCTCACCCTGCGTTAGTCTACCCACCACATGACGACATAAAATTTTTTGAGGTGTAACCCTTCTATTATGCAGACTCGATGAATAGGGGATGTTGGGCTTTAGGCCGAGCAGTGGCTAATGAGGAATTGCCTAAATGGCCCGTCGTATTCCCATGCAAAATAAAGGAGGGGGGAAAGGAAAATATCGGCTAGAAGGCATCTATACTTGGTAATTCACTTAATCAACACTTCAAGAATTATAAATATCTAATCGCGAATCAATAAAATACGTACATCATATATTTTTTAAACAGAAACAGACAGGCTCATTATTAAAGTGGATGATGTGCCCAAGCGGACGAGAAAAAAATAATAGATAAAGCCCGAGTCAATACACAAACAGGATGAGTCATATATAAGACCAATACGAATTCTGGGGAAGTGACAAATAAAGATAGGCCCAACTGACCCCTTAACTCAAGAAGGCATTCAAATAAAATATATATGATCAGTATACTTAATATACACACTGATACAGTTATATATATACCTATATACAGACTGATACATATATATACTCAATATACACATTGATACATATATACATGGGTTGCATACCTAATATACCCAACATATACATACATACATCAAACAGGCCCAAGCTCATGTCAAGATAGAGGTGTATATACCAAATATATATGCAAGTAATATGGGCCTACATATTATACAAGAAACTCGAACAAAGCAGAGCAACATATTGAGACACACAGACATACATGATATTCAAACTTGTAAAATTTGACACACTTGGGTATATACAAAGATATGCACTTGATATGCTAGAAGTGTACAACAAATGCACGCCCGTGTATATTCTTCTATGCTCTAGAAATTGAGCCATGCTTTTTGACATAAGGGACTAGTTTCATATAAATCCATAGCCATGCCAATTCAAGCCTCTAAAAATTCACACAGTTCAACCCCAAATGCCCTATTTTCCTATTCTTAAACAATGTCAAAAGAAGAATAAGCACATATTGGCAAGGCATTCTAAACTCCTACTCGACTTAATTATTTTAGGGAAGGGAACAAAATCAAAATCAGCCTAGAACTCAACATGACACATGCATCTTTACACATAACTAGTATTATCAAAAAGGGTAAGACCACAAACTAAATAAAGGACAGAACCAGTTTAGGAACTCAAGGTCACTCATATACATCACCTACATATACCTCAGACTAACTTATTATGACAATTCAGACTTTCATGAAGTTCCAGCTTAATCCCAATGATAATTTGTTTGAAGAGACATGATAAGAGTGAGGATTAACATTGCTTTGCACTTAACCTAACAGTTTATCCATACAAGTACATGAAACATTACATATATGATAGCATTCACTGGAAAATGCACAAAGGAATAGTAGGCAGGCTTCAAAGTTTGTCCTAGTCTAGGAGTTGATTCCATATGAACATAGAAATGCAAGGTTAACTCCACTACAAGACAAAGCTGATCTTAGATGGTGTTGACTAACCAAATCAAATATTTATAGGCATGGATATCCATATTGGTCTTCATCCATCAAGAAGCAACTGCTATGTATTAATAAGGCATATAGATTGACTAACTAAGCAAAATTATCATTTTGAGTTGTCTTAGTGAGCATATCAATATCGGACAGGTCTATATTTGAATAAAAAAGGTATACAAGTGATTAGATTTGAAAGCAAAGCTATGACCTTATGAGTATCTCCATGACACATAGCCAAACAGGATTAAGCACAGTCAATTTATCATTATGCTAGTGAGCCAACAAATCTCCAACAGACATATATTTGGATAGTACCCAGACTTCAAACAAAAGCGTGAGGGCATGCTAATGACATAAATGACTTGGCTAGACATGCATTGGTACAAACAACAATTAATACTAATCTATACATATGCTGACATCTTAATGAACAAATAAGTATTGTACATAACCAGGATTTCATTATCATTTAGCTAGTCACGAATCATAGCAGCAAGACTTATCGTGAACATTCATTTATTTGAGCCTATCCAAATCTATTGAACTTAGTTTGTATGCTCATTACTCTCTAAAAAAAGAGGTTCTGAACTTCACTAGGTTGTTACTTGCATTAACAAGTTTTTGAAACCTCTTAAAGCTACTGTAAGATGTGCTAATCTCCTCCTAATGATTATTTACTTAACTGGATAGGTGAATTCCCATTTATATCTTTAATAAACCCACCTAGATACAAAGATTCCATTCTACCAATTTTAAATCATGAACTAGTTAATATGTTACTAATACCACTACAATTACCATTAATCCCTAGTCTATATAAGCAAACAACAATTAACTGACTACATTAAAACTAATAAGACAAGAAACAAATACTTTACTACTTAAATTAAACTAATAGAGATTAAACAGATGAGCAAAGGAAAACTAAGCTACAAGCTACCAACAACACATGCTAATAACTACTTAACACTAAACTAAACTAAACAGCAAACAAATAAAAAATATGGAAAAAAAAGTAAAGAAAAAGAAGAGCATTTACCTTTCTTATGCTCACCAGATTTGGAGTTGAAATCCTTGCTCCTCCTCGAAACTCAGCCACAAACAAGAAATGAATTTGAAATTTTAGACTTAAACCTAATTAGTTAAAGGTTTCAGCGAAAATTCTTAAATCCCTAGTTAAATTAAGTCTTTTTGCTTAGATTTGAGACATGTGTTAATATTCTTGTGTATGGATTTTTTGAAGTGAGCTATGGGGTTCTTTATATAGAACCCTAACTCCAAAATCCTTTCCCCTATTTTTCTATGTGGGACAATGCGTTTTTTGTAAGGATTCCTCTTCAATCCTTGTGATTCATTGAAAACCAATAGCAATTGAGAACAAATGGACAAAAACCATTAAGGTTTCGTCCTTGTTTGATCGTGAATGTCACGACCCAATTTCACTAAGTCGTGCGGGCACCTACCTTTCCCACCTCGGTAGGCGAACCCTTATCTCAACACTCACAAAAGATAGAAAAATAATTAGCTGAAGAAAGTAAAGTAACGCAAGTCTTATGGATATAATATAAATAACTATGGAAGTAAATGAAATCCACCTCGGTATCTGGTCTGGTCATACAAGAGCATCTAGCTAAATACTACAAGTTTGAATAATAGTAATACATCAATAGTATCAAAATCATGTCTTAGAACGGAAAATAAAGACAAAATGGAAGGAAGAACCTTCGGGCAGCGTACGTCCTCATGTTCAACCTGAAAGTCTCAAATCAACGATCCTCTAATATCAACCACAAGGAGTAGAAGTCATTCACACTTGGTACTCTGCATTCACAAAAGAATACAACAAGTGCAGGTTAGTATAAACAACGAGTACTGGTAGGTACATAGGCCGTCCTCAGTTAGCTAACATATATACAGAAAGTAAATGAAAGATCGGCATGCTCACAATCAAGTACAAGTATAATACATTCTCATCAATACATGTCAAGTCCTCAAGTATCAACAATTCACCTCAGTATTCAAATCACAAGCTACTAACAAGGTTCCATAACCGATCAAGCTTATAGTAAAGTATCTAAACCTGAGTATTTCCAATCTCATCATATCCGATTAAGCCTATTGTTAAACCATCTGATCCCAAGTGTTCCAAGTACTCATCATAACCGGTAAAATATTCAATCAAGTATCCGATAAAGTATCCACAAAATAATAACAGTCCAATCACAATGATGATGACAAATGCAACGCAATGCAATGATATGAATGCAATGGCCATATATCGATACCATGTACACGCATGCCTGGAACAAAAAATCACGTCTCGACAGTCATGACCCGCGGGGGACCCATGGTGTCCATATACCACTTGCTTTGAAATGCCTCATCGGATCACGAGCACAATCACAATACAGGGCACATCGTCACCCTCTGTCAAATGTGCCTTACATACATATATGCTATCACACATAGGCTACATCATCACCCCTTCTCAAATGTGCCTTATATATATATATATATATAAATTGTCACAACATAGGCCACATCGTCACCGACGTCAAATGTGCCTTTTATATACATATATATGCAAGATGAATGTTCAAGTACGGAAACGCAAGTATGAAAACAAACTCATATGTAAGCATGACGATGACAACGACAAGATCGCCTATCAAATATCAACGTGCCGCACATGGACACCTCACAATGACAATCTTATCTCATTCCTTCCCGTCAAGAGACCATGTGCAACGCTTACTCATTCCACTCTGGTAAATAACCACTGATCACGGACTATCGTCTCTCTCTGACGCTCTCCGGCAAAGACCTTGGAGGCTACACCCTCTCACTTATCATCATCTGTACCGTATCCATGCAATATCAATACTATCATGGAAATGAGTATGAATACGATGCGATGTGATATCAACAACCAATTCAATTTCAAACAGTAGCACACATGGCATACAAATAGAATCAATAATAAGGCTACACAATAAGCCACAATAGAATCACAATTCTCATCTCAAAATCAATCGAGGTAAAGTATCGCAAAATCATAGCCATGATATATCACTAATCACCAATATCCGATGTCTCAACGTGGCGATGAGCCAATAAATGAATAGAACAAGATAAGTAAACAAAGACAACGGAATGGTTAGCCCCCAAATCACACAACAAGGCCCAACCTAAGACAAAATCCATTCCAACTTCATACTCGAATATTCACATGCGTTCTCCAACACAGACAATCTATACATATGCTTTGCTAACCCAAGTATAACCAGATGGTAAGCCATAACCTACTTGGAAGGTCGAACAGCAAACTCAAAGTGTCAATCATGCCCGTTGCCGTTTCGTTGCGCCTCAAAGTAGTGAAAGTCACCAAGATTTTCCCCCAAGAATCACCTTGAAATGCTCCCAATAACGCAGTTTTCAAAATCGTAATGAATGAGGGAGTTAGGGTTTTAACACTTCATTTAATGAAATTAACTGCCCGACACACCGCTCTCGCGACCGATGACCGCTTCAACGGCAAGATCGCCTTTGCGGCCCACGATGCTCCAGCGATCATGCCCAAATCACAATAGGCCAATTTAGTGGTAGGGTGACCGCTAAAGCGGTACTATTGCCGCGGTGTTGGTGCCGGCAAAGCAGGCACCAGATACCAGAAAATCCCAAGTTTTCACACTCTCCACCCGAATTTCTGACTATCTCCCGAGGCCATCTGCTCACATACCAACTATGCAGACATACATAAAAACACGCTATGAACACACTCGTGGCCTTAAAATTCCCACAGAGGTCTTGTTGACCGAGTTAACCCCCAATACCTCAACATCAACTTCCTAACCTAAGTCCCGAAATGCACCCAAGTGCATCGGGAACCGACCTGAATATTCACACAAGTTCTAAAAAACTATCCGGACCTCTCAGAATGGACGGATATCCGAAAAAGATTCGTTTACCCAAAAGTCAACTATGAGTCAAACAGTTTTCATTTAAAAGCCAAATTTTCAAAAAGTCACATCAAAACTCACTCCAATGCCCCTGGGAGCCATGCCATCTGTCCACGCAAGTCAAAATGGTACTAATAAGGCTCAGGGATCGATCAACGAGTTAAAATGGTCAAAAATGCAATAATGTTCGAACGGGTCGTTACAGTGAATTGCAGAAAAGTAAGAGAGAGTATAGGGTTTTACCTTGTTTAGTTGAGTAGAGGTGGAGAGAGGGAAAAACATTAAATGTTTTGCCCAAAAAGGACTAACATTGATTGTAAAGGCCTGAGTTGGCTTGAAAGCTTTCCTTTTTCGACTACCATGACGTGGTGGTGATGAGAAAATGAGGCGGTATTAGGGTTCCCTTTGAAACCCTTATGCGAAAAGATAAAGGGGTCATTTGGTTGTGTTTTGCATATATGTTTGTGTGTGTAAGGGGAGCTTGGGGCTGGTCTGGTCCTATTAGGCTGGACTCGGCTGAATTTCAAAGGGGAAAAGGAAATGGCCCAACCAACATATATGTATATACACGTTACACATGTATATATGTGTATATTCATGTATATTCGCGTATATATATGTATATATGAAAGGGAAAAATGTGCAATTTGATTAATTTAAACAAATGGCCGAAATTAACAGTATGGCAATTAATTAAACATTTAAATTATAGCCAAATTAAAAATGGAAACTAATTAACCCTTTTTAAATGTGACCAAATGCATAACATAAATTGATTATTTCAATTATAACCCCCAATTAAGAACCTAACAAGCAATTGTCTATTTTAATTGTAGCCACAATTAAAGCATAGCCAACAGTTGTATTCATGTCACGACCCATTTTAGCCTAAGCCGTGCGGGCATCTATCCTTCCCACCTCTGTAGGTGAACCCTTAACTCAACATTCACAAATAATAGAAAATAAAGAAAGTAAAATAACGTAAGTCTCACTATATAATATAATATAATATAAATATAATATAATATAATATAATATAATATAATATAATATAATATAATATAATATAATATAATATAATATAATATAATATAAACAAGCGCGGAAGTAAACGAAATCCACCCCAGTATGCGTCTGGTCATAAAAGAGCATCTAAGTTCAAATACTGAAGTCTGAATAATAATACATAAGTAGTCTCAAATCATGTCTAAGAATGAAAGGCAGGACATAGGTAATAGGAGAGTCTTCAAGGTCAGCGGACGCCATGCTCACCCTGGAAAACTCGAGTGGAAGCTGAAGAGTCGATCAGCCACGAGTTAGAGAAATAGATCCGACCTGATACTCTGCATTCATAAAAGAATGCAGGAAGTGTAGGTCAGTACCAACAACAGTACTGGTAGGCATCATAGGCCGACTAAGCATAGTTAACACAATTCAGAAGATAAAGCAGATAAACAGTTAAACCAACCAAACATGAGACAATATAATCGCAACCATGTATCCATCATCACCTATGTAAGCATCTACACCCGAATATGATAAGTCTGAGCATATCTGATCCAAACCAATCTCCACGATAGAATCATCACAATACGGTCATCACAACAGAATCATCACAATCCAATCATCACAACATCTCGATCAAGACATAATACAATACAATGCAATAATGGTATGAATGCGATGCTATGCCATGCAAATGAGGGGTACACATGTACTCCGGACGGAAATATCGACGTCTCAGTAGCACAACCCTGTGTGACTCGCGAAGTCTAAGTGTCACCCGTCCCGGATTTTTTCCCAACAGATAGACGGGACCTTAGCTAATTGCTCACAGGGGGGTCTCACCGGCACCACCCTAGGGGACCCGCGGAGCCCATGCACTAGCAATAATTTTGGGATAATATCGAAATCGTCCATGCAACAACGATGCCCGAATATAACCATTGGACATCGGCCTCCTCACAGTCACTCAAAAAGAGTCTGTCAAATAGCAGTTTCACAAATCCACGATTTCAGAATTGAACCTCAGACATCGGCCTTCTCACAATTAATCAAGTAAAAGAGTTTATCAAATATCAGTTTCATATAAACAATGATTTCGGAATAGATCTTCGGATATCGGCCTTTTCACAATCACTCAAGTAAAAGAGTTTATCAAATATCAGTTTCACTCAATCAACGATACCGGATCATCATCGGGTATCGGCCATGCCTGAATATGAAAGAATACGTGCAATGCATATGTCAACAATCAACAATCAGGTTTAGTATCATAATTACCATAACAAAGGACGCCAACAACGCATCACATCACAATACTAACAATGGGTATGCCAACATATATCAAGTCAAGTACCAACAGTAGGTATGCTAACATATATCTATAACTCAAGTACCAACGGTGGGTGCACCTTCATATATTAAGCACAAATACCAACAACAGTATATCAATTCTATTCAAATTAGGACGACACACAGAACTCGGTATCTACCAACTACACATACCGTCAAGCCAACA
>NC_081348.1:68049924-68065695 GCF_029784015.1 Lycium ferocissimum | reverse complement strand
AGGGGGGTTTCTCCACGAAGAAAAGATTAAAAGGGGACAAGAAGAGCCACTGAAGCAACTTTTAAAAATCAAGACACCTTCAAAGATTATGCAGGTGAAAAGAGAGCTATAGAGAAAATTGACGAGATAGAGGTCGTGGCACTCAGGAAAGAGGAAGGAGCATTGGTAACAACTTCAATAATGAAGGGAAAAGTCAACAACCATTTAGATGTCGTGGTCGTGCACAAACAGGAGGAAGAGGACATGGCTATTATTAGGATACCAACGAAATGAGGTATGACAAATGTAAAATTGAGTGCTAGAACTACCATAAACTTGGATATTGCTCTTGAAAATCTCATAGTATGTTGAAGAGAAAGCTAACCTTTTTGATGACAAGAAAGAACAAGATGAGTCAATATTGTTAATGACACTCAAAGAAGAAGATAAGGATGATTGTAGTTTGTGGTATCTTGATAATGGGGCAAGCAACCATATGTGTGGATGCAAAGATAAGTTTGTGAAACTCACTAAGAAGGTGACAGGAAACATGTCCTTTGGAGACACTTCAAATGTACAAATCAAAGGCAAAGGTACAATTTTAATCTCATCTAAAGAGGTTAGCCACAAGTTCATAAAGATTTTTATTATGTGCCAAAATTGAAAAATAGGATTTTGAGTTTGGTCCAACTTCTTAAAAAAGCATATGATATTCAGATGAAAAATATGCATATTTGGCTTAGAGATTCAAGTGGAAAATTAATCACAAAAGTACATACGACAAAGAATAGATTTTTGAATATTAACATTCTGTTTGGATGGTCGCTACCCATGGTTTCATCATGTATAGTATCGTACTGTATTGTATTGTACTATATTAATGAATAAAATATTTGGATTGTTGTGGTTTAATAACATTTTTTTGTTTCGGTTATCCGTATGGTACTGTATGAATAACATGTAAGTTTACTAAAATACCCTTAACCCTTAATAACAGACTAGTTTATATACATTAATAAAATTAAGGTAAAGGAAAACATAGACGCTTTTAAAAAATAAGTAAATGGTGGGTGGGGGTGGTGGTTGGGTCATGGTAGGGGTTAGTGGGGTGGGAAGGGTGTTGGTGTGGGTGTGGGTATGGGTGTGGGTCATAGGGTGGTGGGTGGTAGTGGGTGGTGGTGGGTAGGGTGGGGGTGGGGTGGGGGTATAATGGGGAAATGAAATATGTAAACACACAAAAACCACCAAATCCATGGTTACAAAAATTGAGCTTTTTCATTGCTATATAACCACGGAATTACAATAGGTTTACAACACCATTCAACATAATTTTATGAAGAATAGAAGCAAACATAGTTTCATTGAAAACAATACAATAATGAACCACAAAAACAATCATCCAAATAGGGGGTAAGACAATTGATGTAAAGTATTCGAAGGCTAAATGACCGTCAATATTTTATTTTTTTGGTATGTTACTGTAAATGCCACCATATTTGTTTCTAAAACTTATTCCGAAAACTAACGTTTAACATTACTCTTTCTAAAAGGTTTCAAAAACAAATGTTACCTTAATTAGCATTTGAAAATGAAGTTAAAACAAATATAAAAATACTACTTTGAAATTTGTGGGTGAAATTCACAATTTACTAACCACATTTTTAAATTCAAAATTTCTTTTTCATTTTGAATTGAAAAAACAATAAATAAGATATAAAATTAATGCATTAAATACTAATTTACAAATAATATATGTCATTACTTATGTGTAAATAACACGTACTATATCCAAAAGAGCCCAAAAAAGTAAAGAGAAAAAGCGTACTCCCTCCATTTAAAAATAAATGAATTTTTGAGATTTTTTTTTAATCCAAGATAAGTGATTTTTCAAAAGTTCAAGAGGCTATTAATTAAAATGTTTCCAAAGCTACCCTTCTTTTTAATAAATTTTCCAAATCCCAATATTCACTATTGTAACCTTTAAGAAAAGTTTGGAAAAAGACATAGGCTATTTTAATCAAATAACCGTTTAATTAATGCAGTTAATTAGATTTGTTAATGGGTGTGCCACACCCAAAAATTCAGTTATTTTGGAGCGGAAAGAGTATCCAGGAAGGATAGCTAATTTTATCCACTTCAACCTTTCTTTGATTGACAAAAGCATCGAACGGATCAAACTCACGATCAGCGTCATCAAAAGATAACCAACGAGAAGATAACCCCAAATTCTTATTCCTAATATATAGAAGAGCCCTGAAGCTGCGGAAGGTCATCATGCCTACTTGCTGATGAGGGGAAATTTTGGCATTTCAAAATTTTTGTGGTTAAAAGACATTGTACCCAGTTGTTATATGTGTGTACTTTTTCTTTCTTGGACATAAATTGCATAACTTACTTTGTTAAAAGTGTGGGTCCTCACTAGGATTTCTATTCTACACACTGCATTTGCAGCCTTTTCGAGTGACTCATCTAAAAACGTGGGCCCCCTTTAAACTTTTATGTGAAAGTCTCCGTTTGTAGCTTTTACTGGTCCATCTCTCCATAGTTTTTTTTAGTAAATATGCTACATAGTAGCTTTTAAGTGGGAAATAGTCTTTTGTCGAGAAAAGTTGTCGAGAATCACTGTTCATGACAATTTTGCTCTTGCAGATGGAAAAAGTTAAATGATGCGTGTTACACATTGGCTCACATGCCTATACTTTCCCTCCCAAAAAGGTTACATCACACTTTCTCTCCCAAAAAGGTTACATCGCTTCCAAACGTAACTTTCCCTCCAAAACAACTTGTTCCATACGTTCTTATATGGGATTTCCCCCCTAATCTTCTTTCCTAAATTGTACATACTACCAGTATAATGTATGGATAGAAAACGGAAAGTGTTTTGTTGTTCATTTCCCTTCCTCATAAATTTCACCTAACTTAAATTATACTAGTGCAGTAGATACCGAAAGTCATTTCTGGTTTGTTTCCTCTTAAATTCTCACCAAACATATTCTCGACAATGAATTTGTTGTTGGTATATTTCTCAATGGATGGATTAAATACAGGACATAACCTCCCTAATGAGCTACAAAGGGTTTTAAATCAGTTGTTTGGACCTGATTTCCCTGACCATGATGAAGTCAATAATTTGGCCTTCCAAAATCAAGCATCGGGCCAGCATCGATCGATCGAGCATTATAGTATCAAAGTTCGATGGTTGTTCGATCGAGAATGAAGAAACATATTGTGTCGTAGCTAAAAATGATGACTCTGAAGGAATCGACTTTTTGGCCATTATGGATCATGAATCCGGTCAACTGATCGAACATGAAGAAAGCCATCGCATGTCGGATGAAAATGACGATGTTGATGAAGTCATGCAATCGGTTCACAATGATACTGGATCCGGTGACGGCGTCGATGCTAGTGAGAACGAGGTTTCTTCTTCTGAAATATTAGATCCCCAAAATGCGGAATGATTTTTGACAGTTTAGATGCACTATTTGACTACTGCAAGAAATATTCCAAAGCAAAGGATTTTGTGCTGTGAGACAAACTGTCCGTTAAATTCAAGAAATCAAGTACACTACTTTCACATGTGACAAGGGGGGAAATCCTAAGTGCACCAAGTACAGTAAGAGGACTGGATGTGGGACCAAGGTTAACAGTATGGTTCATAGTGATGGAACCTGCAGCGTGGGCAAGGTTGTTGAAAAACACTCGCATGATTTATACCCGCAAAGACAGTTGGCTTGAGGAGCCATATGAATATAATAAGGGGAATGAAGAGGACAATTGAGGCAAATGATACAGCAGGTTTGAGAGTGTCTAAGAACATCACATTGGTATAGATACAGAATGGCAGAGCTGAGAAAATGGGATGCTTGTGTCACGACCCAAATCGCGGGTCGTGGTGGCATCTACACTATCCCCCCGATAGGCAAACCATTCCAAAATCATTTACTCTTTTAAAGAACACCAAGTGCGGAAATTAATTTTATTGAAAACACTGAATAATAGTTGAAGTAATACAAACAAATGCGAAAGTATAACTTAGACCTTAAGATTCCCAAAACCTGGTCTTAACTTGTACAAGAGCTTTTAAGTGAATTACAAGTGAAGATATGAAATACAACTCAATACCGGAATAAAACTATCTGTAGAATAGAAGTAGACAGGTGCATAAGAGAAGTCTCAGGGCTGCAGATCTAGGTAGTTGCTCACCCAAATCTCCGATAATAGACTCGGATAATGCGAGACCTCAAACATCAACCTGGAACATATTACAATCCACACGGAGTGTAGCAAGAGTAGTATCAGTACAACACACGTACTGATAAGCATCATAAGCCGACTAAGATTAGGTAACGCATATGCAATACAAATATTAACAGTTAATGCTTCAATAGTCATGACCCATTAGGGCCCGCGGCGTCCATGTACTAGCCACCCCAGACGGACTACAGACCATGGCTTTATCAACATATCCGGTATAAAACTCGGATCATAGCAATAATCACATGTTACTTTCATCTTTCTCTCTCTTTCCATTTCAAATCGTTTCCACAACTCTTTTAATTCCGAATCCATTTTCATAACTCTTTCATCATGTATGCATGTATGAATGCAAGAACGAAGTATCACATGTAACAATACCAATAAGTATGATACGAAATTCACAACACAATAAGCCAATTCAATCCTTGCACGAATTATCAAGAGTACCATGGAAACGTATGATTAAATCAACCCAATACAACAAATAGAATCAACACATACTGCATCACCACAAACACGTAGTCAAGTACATCATATGTCAATAAGTGCATAAAGAACGGCGACAAGCCCACATAATCAGAAATCATACCAACCTAGTGGATTTAAAGCCACAGCCATGCCCGAAGGCCTATCATGCTTTCCCCGTCAACAACTATATAACATATGCAATTCGCTAATCAAAGTCTACGAAGGTAAGCTGTAACCTACCTCGAAGGCCGAACAAGTGCCACGAACCTCAAGCCAAAGCCTTTCCCTTCCGAATAGCTTTCGAACGATCAGAGTCTAACAATATATTATTCTACATTAGAATCTGAGACTAATGATAACCATATTTCCATAAAATTATTCGAATAGAAAAACAACCCTAAAATGGAATCCCGGGCCCACAAGGGTAAAAATAGGAATTTCAAGTTGGAAAACGGTTTATCAAATCTTAGGAAGTCAAAACCCTAATTATCATCACAAACTAGTCCCCATTTAGCGTCAATTTCGTCATTAATTGAAAATTTCCAAATTTAGAGAAACCCTAATTTTTCATAATCAAATTATTACATAAAAAGAGAGATTCGAACTTAGCAAATAATACCCCAATGATCCCATGACTAGATTCAACAAGATTTCCCAACAAAACTCATAAAATCATCAAAAGGGTTTATAACCCAATCTTCCCCAACTAAATCCGTAATATTAGCAATATTTGCATACTTAAACAATAAATAAAACACAAGGAGAGTAGGAGAAACTAACCCGATGAAGAATCACCCCAAAAGCTCCTCAAATCGCCTCCTATATCTTTCTAGGTTTTCAATTTAGTGAATGAGGCAAATGGGTTTGGATTAGAGAATTTAAGAAATCTGGAAACAAAGGATTTCTCGCTCCTGAACACGTGCCTACATGCCAACTCGTCATGAGATATGTCCGCTCTGGACTCATTAAATGACTTCGCACCTCGTCAATGCGTTAAAACCTTCGCAAGCATAGGAGCACGGGCGGCTGCGGAAGAGCCCGCAGTGCGAATGACCCCGACTCAAAGACAATCTCGCATCAGCGGACCAGGCCTCACAAAATCGAGCCCGCAGATGCGGCCAAACCTCCGCATTAGTGGCACACCAGTAAACCAGAAAATCCTGGTTTTTCACCAAGCTCAACCAAAAACCTGACATCCATTAGTGACCTTCCAACTACAAACCAATTATGCATGCCAAGGTAAAAACACGCTACGAACTCGCTCGTGCCCTCGGAATTCCCAACGGATGTCTTCTTGACCCGGTCAGCCTCAAAAGCCCAAAAACAAGTTTCAAACAAAGGACCAAAATACCCCCGAGTGCCTTTGGAACCGAACCAACCATCCTACCAAGTTATAGACGACCCTCCGAACCTAAGGGAATAGGCAAAAATCACACAAAGGTCCATTTACCCAAAAGTCAACTATTGGTCAAAGGTCTCACATATTCAACTTAGAAATTCTAATTTCCTCAAAAATCAAACAAGGCTAACGAGGCTAGAGGAAGGGTCAACATGGGCAAAAGGGTAAAATGCCTAAACAATCAAATGGATTGTTACATCAGATACCAATTAAACAATCGTTCATCCTCGAACGATAAAAGGAAGTATGAAAGCTGACTGCAACCATGAATTTAATAAAGCTACACAGAAACCTCCACAGTGCTATGATTTTATAGTATCGTCGTTCTTCTTATCAATCAAAACTCCCTTTAACTTAGCTCAAAGACTCAAATTTTCATATTTTTCATACTTAAATTTCTTTCACGACTGATCCCCGAGTATAAGAACTCGCCTTCGTCAATTCTCTCGATTTGATATAACCACACCTCTCAATCTGATCACAGTTCCACAAACATTCCCCAAAATAATACAATCCTTTAGATACAACCACAAACCATAGCCCATTCTGAACCGGTAAAATATCTCCTTCGATTCTACTAATCTTCTTTGACAATTTCAAGGCCATCCATCGCACTGGTTGTTCCTTATGTATACCTAAAACACGCGTCACAAGCCCAAATTTTTGACTTTTCGCCGTAAAAGAACTTCGCTTTATCTCTGGGAAAAAAACTCCTGCCAATTCCATCAACACTGATCTTACCCAACCCGATTACACTAGTCCCAAGTCTGTTAGTTCTGTAACCTATTGTTGAAACCACCTAGACAAAATCCATCGCCCAAGCCTTCTCAAATCTTCAATCACCATACTGACGGCATACCTACTGATTACCTTGCCGAGCCAAATTTGCAAGAACCCATCCGATCACTCTAAGATCTCCTCTAACCATTTGTACCACCTCAAACCGTCACCAAGAACTGTTGTAAACCATTATAATAGCCCAAATAGCTACCTTTGGTAAAGTACCATCAAGTCCACTCGCAAACCTCGATTCTGAACTGAAATCCATCAAATCCTTTAAGGTGATTTACTAGAAAACCCATAAGTCCTTCTGGTAATATAAACAGAGTCCCCCAGCTCAAAATAAACAATTCTGATCTAAAAAAATGCACAACTCCCTAAATATCACCAATGATCACCCGAACTGAGTCCAACCTTTACGAAACCAATCACAGCCCTATCAAACATCTATGGTGACCAATTCTAATCCTTTTCTCATGAATAATCAATCATGTACCGTCAACTCGAATCCAAAGGCTGAATGCTATCCTAGTAATCAATTTAGTACCGAAGAACCATGCTCTATGATTGCAACCTTCATGTTTCTCAACTTGCACCCGATACACAAATCTGATCGAACCCTATGAACTCTAAAAACATCAAATTTTCGTTGTGTTTCCACTTAACTTTCTCGCGATCCTGAACATTTCAGCGCAAAACCTGCAACCTCATTTAATACACTTTTAACCATCGAATCTCCAGTTGCAACACCTTGATATGCCTATCACAATTCTGAAAGTATCAAATCTCGCAATCCCTTGCACCAAACTTGCGCAATTACTCCCAAGTCTTGATATCCAAAATGCTCACCCAAGCTACCCAGTTAGTAATACTTAAAACATAATCCACGACCATGAATACGGTCTCACCTCGAAAATATAACTCTAGCTTTCAAATTATAGATATTCCCAAAATTGCTTCTCGTTGGACAACTCTAGTTCATCCAGTGAAGAGTGTTACAAAACTACTCAATCTTGGCACAACGCAAGCCACCTTTCCATAAAACTTGACATGTCGGTCAGCTGAATTGTGCTTCGAGCTAGTCGTTGATCACGAAACCTCATGGAACTTCGTCATAACACCTAGTCCATTTCTGTAGACTTCCTTCTTTAAGAATACTTAACAATCACACCTCATCTGGAAGATGTGAGAAAACAACACCACAATCCATACCTGACCCAAGTAACCTCGAAGATGTACCTTATTCATACTGATTGTCGATCAACTATACCTTTATCTTACTTCTTCAATTGCTCTATTCCATTCAGATCACATTCACCGCTACCGACTGACCATCACTCGAATCCCACTCAAAGGTATACCGCAAAGTCATAAGTCCTGCCAAATAGCCGAGTCAATCCTGGGGATAGTATCATGCTGGACACTCAACAATCAATAGTTTCATTTGCCTTACTCGAAATTCAAACTGAAAACCACTCTAAATCCGGCGCATCACATAAACCATTCTTTAAGAAGTCTTCCCACTAGAAATTACCAACTAACCCTGATTATCCCAACAAAAATCAATCATTATCGATGCAATATCCCAAACAACCACTGAACCAATTCATAACCCGTAATGCAATCCTTGATTACCGAACCAGAACACCTCTAATCAAATCGTGCGATTATCCTTCTCATTCAATCAACTCTACAGAGTCATAACACCAGTAGTAGTAGGGACTAGTCAAAACTTACACAACAGATACAATGGCCACACCCCTTATCAAAGATTAGATGCAACACCCGATAAATCCTTGAGTACTAAAACTGCATACTAGCCCATCACTAGAGTCATTTCTATTAGTCAACCACTGGCCCCTCATCAGCCTATGAGATAATCGAACATACCACTCATCTATGAACCCTTACATTCATTCTACATTATATAACCTCAACATAACTCTGAAATCAACAAGCTCTTGATTCAAATGACTTCCTTTTATCACTAACCTCGAAACACCGAATGACTCGACAAACACACTCGTTGCTAAAGCAACACAGCTACCCAATACCTTAAGTTCCCACTCGACTCAAGTAACCTTGACTTCTGATCTAGAACCGATAGCAATTTCCCTGAAGGAACCCACAAACCATTAGTTCTTACTCTACCACTACGATCCTATCATGTGGAAGCCCGACTTAAATTTTCATAACCATATACGACGTCCCCCTCCTACATCTTGCAATCTTATCCCGACGAGCACATCAGATACCAATTGTTCCCTTCACATAGCGGAGATTATTCTATCCAAAGTCTCTTCCAGACGCCTCCGACCATAGCACAAGAGGTACTCTTACACATATCCCCTAAGAAATCTTACTTCCTCACACTTTACCACAAAAGTCGCCTTTCTTGTCCTTATCCTCAGCTTCCTTTCATAATCTTAACACGGTCACTATCTTTTTGTCGAATCCGATGATCCTCCCTAAGTTACACTTGTTTCCTGATTTTGACATCAATACTCTTCCGTTACTAAATTGCTAACTTGCCATTGATATACTTGTGCCATACATCTACCATACTAAACTGGACAATGTCAAAACTTCCCCATACCAATCACACCTCGACTAATTCATTCTTGTGAAACCATGATTTTACTCCCTTAAGTTTCGAGCAACTCACTAAAGAAGACATGGAGATCATGCAGTCCTCTGTATTTTCACTCCACCTTCCCATACCGAACTAAAGAATCCCAATCACGGTTGAAAATTGGACTTGGTTACTTGCCCGTATTAGAATAACACATCCCGTACCATACCATTCCACGTCATATCAAACCTCTCATTAACGAATCCAAGAACGTGCTCCCACCATCAGTGAGAGAATCGAACAAGGAAGTTCAGATACCAATTTGAATTGACTAGATACCAATTAGAATGATGTAGCACGAAAGGAATGAAAGAATGGAAGTTTTCTAAATGTCCTATAGCCTCTCGAGGATAGGTACGGATGTCTACATACCATTCCACGATACTCTACTTGACATTGCTCTTGTAATCGTGAGACCGGTAAACTAGGGCTCTGATAACAAATTGTCACGACCCAAATTGCGAGTCATGGTGGCACCTACACTATCTCCCCGGTAGGCGAACCACTCCCAAATCATTTACTCTTTTTAAGAACACCAAGTGTGGATATTAATTTTATTGAAAACACTGAATAATAGTTGAAGTAATACAAACAAATGCGAAAGTATAACTTAGACCTTAAGATTCCTAAAACCTGGTCTGAATTTGTACAAGAGCTTCTAAATGGATTACAAGTGAAAATATGAAATATAACTCAATACTGGAGTAAAACTGTCTGTAGAATAGAAGTAGGCAGTTGCATAAGAGAAGTCTCAGGGCCGTAGATCCAGGTAGTAGCTCACCCAAATCTCTGATAATAGCCTTAGATGATGCAAGACCTTAATCATCAACCTGGAACACTTTACACTCCAGAAGGAGTGTAGCAAGAGTAGTATTGTCACGACCCAATATAGAATCATGAGAGTACCTACCATTCCCACCTCACTAGACTAACCCTCAATCAAAATAACACATTTTCCAAGTAAAGAACGAATTCATTTGCTTCCATATATAAACAATTAACAAGAAAATCAAATTAATTTATTAACCCAAACAGCGGAAGTTACTACAACAGATAAATAAATACAGTGACTTAATTTGATTCCCACGATCTGGTCTAGACTAGTACAAGAGCGACTAAAGTGGATCCGAAGCACAATACTAACTCTAAGAGCCAACCCCCATCTCGAAATTAAAGGGATGGAGGCCTCCGAGATAGGCACCGTGCATCTTCCGAACATTTCAACAATCCATCACCTGAAACACTCTACACCCCAAAAGGGATGTAGCAAGAGTAGTATCAGTACAATAAACACGTACTGAGTAGGCATCATAGGCCGACAATGGTTAGAGGCACATATCAGTAAAAGAGTTCACAAATAAGCATGATAAGTTTACTAGATCAACAACGTACATTATCTACCGCTCATCATAATATCAAGATTCTTAATTTTATTAACTCTTCCTTAATGATCCGGTTGCCCAAATTACATTACACATTCCTTTATCTCACCTAATATATACTAGGCAATTCCACACAAGTATAACAAGCCAATTATCACTACGCTATTTAATCCTTACTATCGAAGTCATCTTGTCATTCTAATATTCATTATTCTACATTCGTTTTAGTAAGCCAACACATACAACTAGTCCCACGAACAGTCAACAAAGATAAATCAAAATCACAGCCTATGGTTATAGCAACTAAGCCCAATTACGTCAGGTCTCAAATACTCAATCTGAATCCATATAACACAAGTACATCACAAGAATATCACAATAGAAGCCAAATGTAATGCAATGCAATAATGTATGAAATGTGTATGCAATGCTGTGTACACATGTACTCCGGACGGAAACCTCCACGTTTCGGTAGCACAACCCAGGGTGACTCACAAAGTCTAAGTGCTACTCGTCCTGGATCTTTGCCCAATAGACAGACAAGACTCCGGATCTTTGCCCACAGAGGATTTGCATCAACACCACCCAGGGGGGCCCGCGGTATCCATGTACTTCACGGTCTGGCAACAACCTCGAATATCGCTACCACTCAACCACGATTCTAGGACAACCATCGGATATCGACCACACGCCACTCTTATCCAAACTGAGCCCAGCTCATCATAGTGTTTCCTCAAATATCATCAATGTATCAACAGTATATCATGGAGGATGAGAATACGTGCAATGTATGAGTTCAATGTCAATAATCAGATCAATATCACAAAACCATCAACAATTAAGTTACCGCAACATCATGAACTAAATATATCATTAGTCTCCGATAATCAACATGGACAAGTCACATAACAATATTACCTCACTTCTTTTACTACCTATCAACATTAATACATGATAATTTCACCTTCTACTTACAAGACATCACTAATACCCAGTCTAGTATCAATTCACGATCTTTGGTAAATTTTATCCGATTCAATATCAATTAAGATCCACTATTTATAGCATAGAACCAATTAGGCGCATCTTATGGGAATTTCTCATCAAGTGACATAGAAAAAGCAAGTACCAACAACTACTTCCAAGTCACCTAAAATCTACCGATACTCAAGCAGAACCAATACAAAAATCCTAGGGAATCTACAGGCCATAAACTCGAACACATAAATCACATAACAGTACCATCCTAAGAATACATCCCAAATCTCCAATTTCTATACATGTATTCTTCGTTTCTTCTAATACATGAATATGTAAATCTAATCAGAGTCCACCAAAAGGAAGCCGTAACCTACCTCGAGGTCGAGTGAGTGCCACGAACATCCGTAGATCTTTAGTTCATTCATCACGTCGTAAATTAGAGCACTTATAAGAGGTTCGGATTAATAAAGGAAGTTTGGAAATTAGACTTCTTCTAGATTTTCTTGGCCTTTATCACTAAATGAACTTTCTTCCCATCATCATAAAGCTAAGCGATTTATTAACCTCCATTCATGAATAAAGTCAACCACTTAAGCTACTAGCTAAGTAAAGTCACCCTTTTTAACTCTATTACTTTGAAAGCCATTTTCACGATTCATGAAAGAAACCCACTTACAATTGAGGAAGAAGATGAGAATCTAAGTTGGTAACCATTCTAGGTTGAAGAACATGAGAGATTGAACCAATATAATCCATAGCAAGAACATGCTAACCATTTGACCTTCTAAGTATAGAAATTGGTGACACCCATTTTCATTTGCTTCTAGGAGAAGAACTTAGGAGCACGTAGCTAGGTGAAAGAAGAGATTAGGAGGGGTTAGGAAGATTACTTTTATCAAGAAGATCTAAATTGAACTCCCAAAAAGGCTTGAGGGGCAGCTGAGTTTTAGGGTTTTAAGAAAATGGGGTCAAATCTCGAAATGAACTCTTAAATAGGGGAATTTACTGCGTGTCACCGCTATGGCGGTCGACCAACCGCTTCAGCGGCCTGATGCTACAACCCCACCAACGCTTCAGCAGGGTTATGGTCGATGGGGCCTGACCGCTATGGCGGTAATCCCAGTGCTAGGGCAGCCTGACTGAGTCCTTGACCCGAATTTCGATATTTTTAATTCCTACCCGTACAATAGGTCCCACTAGTCTAGATGTCTATCGGAAATACTTAGCGAACTAAAAAGGTCCAGGATGTCAAGGTTGCGAATATTTTGGAATTTTACGGTAACGACTAAACGGGTCGTTACAAGTATCAGTGCAACACACGTACTGGTAAGCATCGTAGACCTACTAAGATTAGATAACGCATATACAATATAGATATTAACTGGTAAATGGATAAGGCAATCGAAAAACAATCAATAGGCAACGAATATCCTGAAATCCTCTAGTCATAGCCTAGGTCAATCTCCTAATCCACAAGTTTGTCTAGTTCAAGGAAATACCTCATCTATAGATCACAACTCAAGTACAACACCAAAAAAATCTGATAAGACAATATATGATGCGATAATGAAGGACGCAATGCAAATGAGATGCAAATGTCGTTCAATGCAATGGCCAATATGTCAATTTGTACACATATGTTATAAGCATTTGTCCTTCAATAGTCATGACCCATGGGGGACCCACGAAATCCATGTACTAGCCACCCCGGACGGACTACAGTCCGTGGCTTTATCAACATATCCGGTATAAACCTCGGATCATAGCAATAATCACTTGTTACTTTCATCTTTCTCTCTCTTTCCATTTCAAATCGTTTTCACAACTCTTTCAATTCCAAATCCATTTTCATAACTCTTTCATCATGTATGCATGTATGAATGCAAGAATGAAGTATCATATGTAACAATGCCAATAAGTATGATACGGAATTCACAACACAATAAGCCAATTCTATCCTTGCATGAATTATCAAGACTACCATGGAAACGTATGATTAAATCAACCCCAATACAACAAATAGAACCAACACATCCCGCATCACCACAAATGTCACAACCAAACTGGAGGGCTATGAGGGGGACTTAGCCTTACTTGCCGAGTACCACTAGACATACATCCGTAACGTAATCATAAGCATAGGTGGGCCATTAGGGCTTCCATGAGATAATTTGCTGACTCACAGAAGTAATAGACTGAAATAAGACAAATCTGAAGGACATAACTACATAAAAAAGCTAGACATACTGTACGGGCCAATAAGGTCGTACAACATCTGACTGTACATATCTGTCTATAAGCTTCTACTGGAGTACATGACATAATGTGGTCGGAATAGGGCCCCGCCATACCCATACATACATATGCATATACTAACCATACTGACTCACAAGGCAACTCTGGAACAAGCGGAGTGCAACAACACTGTCTCTTTGAGCTGATATCCTACTGGGAGAGCCGTCAACCTATTTATCAAGACCTGCGGGCATGAAACGCAGCATCCCATACAAAGGGACATCAGTACGAATAATATATCGAGTATGTAAGGCTGGAAAAAAGCATAATAGAGACATGAAAGTAACATGAGACAATAGAGAATCAACCTCTACATCTGACGTGCCGCTGTGGGCCAATGATATTGTTATATCTCGCATTTCGCACGTCGGAATATTTTTAAGTTGGTCGCGAAGAATTATGGACAAGGTTATCTCTCGACTTTGTTTTACGATAAATGGTTTATGATTTTGTTGGAAGGAAGCATTAAGGAAAAATTTGGGACTAAGAACGCATTATGGAAAAAATTTAAAAATTTCACGGAATTAGAGCAGTGGGCCATGGCCACATGGAAGCTGATATATATGTATGAATGGAATTAGATGACATGTTGGTTACATTAGTCATCTTTTATGATTTAAAGAAAACTCTAGAATTTTAAAGAAAGATTTGGAGGGAAAAGAAAGAAAAAGAATTGGAAAAAATATTGGAGGAAAATAGGGGGCTACGTACGGCCAGTGTGCCCTTATTATATATATATATGTGTGTGTGTGAAGGAATTCATCATTTGAGCTTTGGAAAGTTCAAGAGAAATTGAGAAAAAAGAAAGAGAGAGAGAGAGGGGGTTCTATGGTGCTTATCGAACCTACTTCTCTTGTTTGGTTATGGAAAAAAAATATTTTCTTCATGTTTTCGTACTAAGTTGAAGGTCCTCGTCGACGTGGAATAATTGTTGAAGCAAGAAAAATACTCCTCTTTGCAACTATGTTCTAGCCGAGGAAGGGAGAAGATGAAATGAAAGGTATGGTTCAATCCTCTCTTACTTGTTTTGTGGATGTTGTGGACGGAGTATAGTGCATGGAAATGAATAAAAATCATGAAGGGTGGTGTTGCAAGTTGTGGCCGTGTGTAGTATGTTGAAGCCGTGTGTGTGTGTGGTTGTTGTAGGAATGAAGAACTAATTGTATTCAACATGTTTGTGTGTTGTTGTAATGTGAAGGAATGAATAGAATTCATAAAATTATGGATGTTGATATGTTGGTCGAATGGGGCCGATTTGTGAAAAGGAAGAATGAATCAAATTTATTTAGTGTTCTTGGTTATTGTTGTTGAGAATTATATGGTGAGAATGAAAGTTTAATGACTTATGTTGAAGTTGTAATTGATTGCGGGCTGATTTGTAAGATAATGTGGTCTTATTATAGTTTCTTGAATTTGTAAGCATAATGATATAAAGCATGGGATTGTTGTTAAAGTTGATGAATTTGAAAGAGAAAAGTGTGTTGTTATTGTCCTAGTTGAATTGAATATGGATGAAGTATTGTTTAAAGGTTGTGCGGGTTGTTGGAGCGTTCTTAAATATCATTGAAGGTTTTGGGGGGTAGTTAACACGGGAA
>NC_081348.1:68035430-68049824 GCF_029784015.1 Lycium ferocissimum | reverse complement strand
CCCTTTATTTCAAAAGGCATGATTCCTACAACAATATAATATGTATATGGATTGGGCCGTTTGTTCCTCGTCAATATTATATGATATATGGATCGGGTCGTTCGTTCCACAGCAATATAATCTATTTATGGATCGGGATGCACGTTCCGCAGCATTACTATTATGTTATAAATGTATGAGAAATGTTTTTTTAAAAGTAAGCTAAGCATGCATGGTATCCACCTTAACAGGCAATCATATGTACAAGTGGTTTCTTTATCCCATGTTATGTTTCATGTCTCTTCTTATAATATTATTAATGCCTTACATACTCAGTACACTGTTCGTACTGACGTCTTTTCTTGTGGACGCAGTGTTCATGCCAGCAGGATCAGGTAGCTAGCCAGGCGATCCGCACTTTCGCAGGGATCTCCCCCCCCAACTCGATCGGTGTCTCTATTGATCCGGGGAGTCAGCCCCTTTCCACGGTATGCTATTTGTGCCGTGTAGATATGTGGGTATGTGTGGCCTTGTCCGTCTTTTTCTACTTATATATTCCATATAGATCCGTAGACAGTGGTAAATAGTGGAAGTTTCATATAGCTTTGTGGTCTCCTATCCTATGTTCAGTGGACGTACTGGCTATGTCGGACTGAGTATATCTGTGTATAACTTTTGAGTTTTCGAGGAAGAGTTCATTGCATAACTTTTACAGCAGATGCTATCGCTCAGATATGAGTTAGAAATGGGCCATCAGGTCACTCAGCATATGATAAGTACGCGTTTAGAGGTGCTTGGTCGATGGTAGGGCACTCGTCACGGTCTATTGGTTTGGGTCGTGACAACAGACCTTCAAAGTTCAAAAATATTTAAATGCCCAACCAAAAGTACTATTAACTAGTTCGACATAGTTTTAACATAAGTTCATTATGAAATCCAAACTACTACAACTGATCATTCGGTGTCCGGGCTGAATAATCACCGTCATCATTATCTGTATCATCATCTTCTGGGTCGGAGGGGGGGGGGGGGGGGCACACCAAATGGTCCACATGCAATGTGGCTTTTAACTTGTGCCTTGAGCGATTCAAGGTTCGCTTTCATGAAGTTACTTTCCTCAACTCTTTTTGCCTCAGTCTCAGCTAATTTTCGATTAAGTTCAGCGATTTGCTGCGCCATAGCTGTGACCTAAACACCATCAACTCCCTCAGCTTGTCGAGAAGACCCTTCATCTTGTAATCCTGACCGAAGGAGACTTAAGTTGTTCCTTGGGCCTAGACCGTATGCTCTACCTTTTTGTATTCCCCCAACTGCTCAACACCAAAAATCTATCTCTAATTCCGGTGGAGGACGGCTCGGGTGGTCAGGTTGAGCTTGGCTGTACTAGTCCACATTTTGCATAAATTGCGTCTATATATTAAAAAATGAAACTTAGTATATAACGAATATATCATAATTAGACTTATATATAATTACTTAAATAATTAAATTATCACTTACATAGGAATCACGAGCCCTGTCCTCAACCCATACGATTGGATCCGACTCCTGCTTTTTCTTTTTTGTGTGGGTCTTTGTCACACCCCACCCTTAGTAAGGCGTGATTGGCACCTGGCACCTTACAAAAACCGAGCGAACCAACTTATAACTTGTATTCTCTATGTCTCGAATGAAAAAATAAGGCTAAGGCTAGATATGAAGTATATGAACCAACTTATACTTATTCTCATGTATAAGTATATGTCCAATGGACCCACGACGCCAATATAACGACTGACAGAACATAATGAAGCTATACACAGGAACTGTTTGCAAAGCCTCTATGAACATGACTAAAGTATAAAAGTCGGGACAGGGCCCCCGACATGCCTTGAAAAAAAAATCATACAAACATATATACATCCAGACTCGGCGTTGCTCCATGAAGAGAGGGGAGCTCACCAATCATAGCCGGGCACTGGGAAGGCGACCTACGATGAAAGATCCTGTCTTTTATCGACACTGCGGCATGAACGTAGCGTCCATAAGCAGGGACGTCGATACGAATAATGTACTGAGTACGTAAGTCACGAATAACAACATAATAGGAAATATAGAACATAACATGAAATAAAAATAACCTGTATATCTGATTGCCTCATAAGGCGGATACCATGCATGCTTAGCTTTCTTTTAAAAAAAACATTCCTCATATATATATATATATATATATATATAGATAATAGTGCTGCGGAACGTGCAGCCCGATCCTTAAATATTTTATATTGCTGCGGAACGTGCAGCCCGATCCATATATCATATCATCATCTTGCATATATATTGCCGCGGAACGAACGGCTCGATCCATTTATCCATATATCCCGCATCCGGGCATCCCGCGTCCGGGACGATATCCACCGATCGGTGGCTATGCTTATATAACGTCTCACCTTTCCTTATATATATATATATATATATATATATATATATATATATATATATATATATATATAAGTAGCATGCATGATAGCCCAAGTAAAGGTTATCACTTTATCGGAGTGACGTAAGGTCGGTAGCCTCCGACTTATATTATGGAACAATTATCATCGCTCTACCTCACCTTGAAGGAACAATTATTATAAGGTGAGATCAACAACAATGAGTGGAATCATGAAAATCATGAAATAAGCTCAGTAATCTCATTTTAGCATTAAAATCATAAGCTTTGGAATCTCTAAAATTAAAATCATCATCATCATGTTCATCATAGAAAACATATCATCTTTTGTATCATAAAAAGCTTTTAAGAATCATGAACTTCTAACTTTTGGAATTAAGAAGGTTATGGAAACATATATGGAATCATAGCATAGGAATCATGCCTTTTGAAAGAAAGGGACTAGCCTTAACATACCTTTCCGGTCGCCTTACTCTAATTACTGCACTCTTGTCTTTCCAAGCTCGTCGATCTATATTTAAGAGGATTCAACTATCTTTAGACTCATTGTTGTATACTTGTGCTAAGTTTTCAAGTCAAACTATTTTGTATCCTGCCGAAAATCGGGTAGCATCTCCCCTGTTTATGTGCCTAGTTCGAAATCTCAATTCAGCAACCAACAACAACAACAACAATACCAACATCAATAACATCATTTCCAATACCAATATGTACCATAAAACAGCCCACACGCTGTTTTCCAACTTCCATAACTAACCAAGTAACTATACAACTATTTAACGACTTTGTACTCTTGTTGAAGTAGCAATATCCCCGATATCTGCTTTGAATCCACATCAAAATCCACCGCAAAACAAGACTACAATCACAACCACGCGCTATCCGGGCCTAAACTAATATTCTGTCACTTGAAAACTACTCATTTTTTTGATATTCTCACACCCTCAACTATTTTTTCTGGAATTTTCTTGGCAAATCTGATGAAAAAAGGGGGTTATTACCCTTTATATAGGGGTCAAATTCGGGTCGGGACACTGTAGCATTTTTTACGGTAGCAGTACTGTAGCAAATCGGTTACTATAGCAGTACTGTAGCACGCGTTTCTGCTCTGTCAGCCGAACTTATAACGTCCATAATTCTCTACTCCGATGTCTTATAGACAAGCGGTTTGTTGCGTTGGAACTAGACTCGACGAACTTCATTTTAGGCTTTTGAAACACCTTAAAACACTTCATATGCTAAGAGATATTCTTCCCTTAAGTTGGACCAAAATCTTCTCACGAAACTTTACTCGTCCTTTCTCTAAAGTCGTACTACTCCATTTCTTCGACTCATTTCCTTATAAAACCTTCCGGTATACCTTATATACATCCTTCACTCATTAAATATACTTAATAATACTTGCTCCTTATATTCCAAAGTGGTTTTACTTAACCCTAGCTCAACGTAGTTTTACTTAACCCTAGCTCAACGTACTTGTGTTTCAAATTTGATAAGTGCTCTTCGAAGATACGGTGTAACGAGCCTTTAGGATACGATCCTAAGTCAAGATTCTATTCCGTCCCTGCCTTTTTCTGCAAAACAAAAAAGTTAAAGATAGAATTAATAACTCAATAATGACATATTGATCGTAGGTAAATTTAAAAGTATAAAACTACTTACCATTGTCCTAGCCACGTGGCCCTGACTTCTTGCACCCGCGGTGCAAAAAAGAAAGCCACCTTTCGGGACGTACGGCGACTTTTACTCGCTTCTCGTACTTAGCGATAAACTCAGGATTTTGCCTATATGCCTTAAGTTTCTCCCAATGTTCGTTCGTTCGCCATTGGGGCTTCCTCATATACCTTCTAGCCCTCGAAAACCAATCAGACAACCTTGTACTCCCCTTCCTCTCAAAGTTCACAGCAACCCTATTATTATCCATTGGATCCCATTTTCTAACTCTGTGTCCACCGTTTGATGAACAACTAGTACATTGTTTTGATGCGCCACATCTAATGCATTATCGACCTCAATCCTCCCCACAGGCTTAGTCTTTATACCCACCCACCAATCAGCCTTATCCCTACGGAAAGGATATGGAGCATAATACACTCGCTTAGCATTTTGTGCAATTATAAAGGGATAGCGATTGTATTGTCTTATGTGTTTGACTTCAATTACATTATGTTGACGATTCACCCTTGTACCTCTTTGGCTTGGATCAAACCACTTGCATCGAAATAATGTTATCTTCTTCTTAGGGTAACCTTGGGATACTTAAGTTGTATGATCTCCCGTTAAAGACACCGTAATAATCAACGGTTACACCGCTACCATCGATCGCCTTTAATGCACACTCCACTATTATTCGTCTTCTTATATTGAGAAACTTCTTCGGTTTGAAACTTGTAACCATTAACAATGTACTTTTTTATTGTCTTAACTTCATTGCCTGGTCCAAGAGCTATATCTTTCACAAATTGGGAATGTTCTCCTCTATGATAAACCTATATAATAAGGAGGAAAATTAAAATTCAATAACTTATATGTAGCCAACATTTAATTAAAATTATGCAATGAATTTCCACACTTGCAAAATCGTACAGCCAATGGGAAAACTTCGAATATATGGCTTCATCGCCCTCAAGTTCTATGAAGCAACTGTTCGACATATACAAGATTTTTGTTGGCTTCACCCTTATCAGTTACCCATTTAATTCAGTAACATAATTCGACACTCACCGAATATATACTTGAATTTCAGGGCAATTGAGCAAAACATGTGTCACAGCTGATTGCCTCTACATACTACTCATGGTTCGTTTTGGAGGCTTTTTAGAACCTCGTCCTAGTTGATTAAATATGGACATTGGTTGGTAGTTAGGATCAACCCCATCCTCATCATTATGGTTGGGCCTATTTCTCATACACGACACTTGTTCTCTGAAATAATATGAACAGAAATGCCCTGTTTCCTTTGCAAGATACGCTTCGCAAATAGATTCTTCAATCTTAGATCTCTGCTTAGCCAATTTTTTGCATTTGCCAAGGGTCCTGCACATGTTTAATATCAATAGGAACAGTAATTAATTAGCAAAATACATTAAAGAAAGAGGTTGTATGTTTGGGTTCCTTACCACTCGAAAGGATACATCCACCTAGTTTGAACCGGGCCTCCAAGGCGTGCCTCTTGTAAAAGATGAATGGGAAGATGTTCCATCACATCAAAAAACCCATATGGAAAGATCTTGTCGAGCTTAGTTGTAATGACTGGCATATTATGTTCCATTCTTTGAAGGTTTTCTATTGTCAAAGTGTTAGAATATAAATCCTTGAAGAACAAACTTATCTCTGTGATTGGTTTCCATATTCTTTCCGGTAGGCGGCTAAATGCAATAGGAATCAAAGTTTCCATGAAAACATGGCAATCATGACTTTTCATACCAATCAATTTTCCTTCATTCATATCAGCACGCTTGTCAAAATTGGACGCATACCCCTCTGGCATCCGCAAATTCTTAACCCATTGACAAATCTCTCGTTTCTCCTCCAAAGTGAATGAAAAACAAGCCTTGGGCTTGAACACTTTATTATTCACTAACTCTTACAAGTTCAATTCAGGGCGCCTACAATATTCCTTTAGGTCCAATCTAGCTTTTGGGTTATCTTTTGTCTTACCTTTAACATCCATAACAGTGTTGAACAAATTATCAAAGTAATTTTTTTCAATATGCATCACATCAAGATTATGCCGTATAAGATTATCCTTCCATTACGGTAACTCCCATAATATGCTCTGTTTAGTCCAATTATGTTCAACAATAACAACTGTGTAGTCTATAAGGGGCAACTTCGTCACCTTAGGCAAGTGACAAACCCTCCCCCAAATTTCCTCTCCTGACAATGTTCGAGGTTGAGGATCATTTTCAGTTTTATTCTTTCTAAATGCTTGTTTCATTTTCCTGAATTCGTGATCCATAGGCAAGAACCGACGATGACAATCAAACCATGATTTTTTGTGGCCGTGTTTTTAAGTGAATGCTTTACTATTTTCCATGCAATGAGGATAAGTAAGCTTTCTAGCAGTCATCCAACCAGACAACATCCCATTCGCAGGAAAATCGATAATAGTCCACATCAAAGAAGCACACATATTGAAATTGCTCTTAGTTGATACATCATATGTCACTACACCTTCACACCACAATTGTTTTAACTCATCAATCAAAGGTTTTAGATAGACATCAATCAAAACTTTTGGATAACGAGGACTAGGGATAACACGATTTAGGAATATGTAGGGACTTTTCATACACATCTCAGGCGGTAGATTATATGGAGTAAGAAATACGGCCAACAAGAATAGGGTGCAGTTGAAACAGAGTATGGTGTGAAACTATCCGCACACAAACCCAGACGAATGTTTCTTGGTTCACTAGCAATATCAGGATAACTTCTATCAAAATGTTTCCACGCTTCTCCATCCGGTGGATGACACATAATACCAGGTGTCCTTCTATTTTCGCTGTACTATCTCATGTGAGGAGCAGAACTCGGCGATGCAAACAACCTCTTTAACCTAGGTATAATAGGTAAATAATGCATCGCCTTAATTGGAACCATCTTCCCACTAGGTGCCCGCTTATAACGCGCATGTCCACATAATTTACATTCATTTAAATCAACATCTTTCTTATAAAACAACATACAACCATTTGTACAACAATGAATTCTATCATATGACAATCCTAATTTGGAAACCAATCTCTTTGCTTCATAGTAACTCTTAGGTATGTCGAATTCCGTACTAACTAGTTCCCCCACAAGCTTAATCATTGCGTCCATAGTAGCTTCAACAACAGTCCAATCTGACTTGATATTAATCATTCTAACTACAACAGACAACTTAGAATACTGACTCCCTACCCAAAGTGGGCGACTAGCCTCTTCTAATTTTTGATAGAAGCGCATTGCTTTTTCATTAGGAGGTTGCTCAAAATTTTGCTTAGGTTCAAACCCAGACTGTACGCCAAAAGCATCGTTAACCATATCATTAACTCTATCATATTGGACATGACTATATTCCTGTGACACACTACTTTCACCAACAACCATATTATAAAATATACCATTGACCCCATCAGTCTCTCCATGATCAGTCCAAACATAATATTTCTCTTTAAACCCATGACTATATAAATGAACCCTAACCGCTTCCAGTTTCAAATACTTCAAACACCGGCAACGCAAGGACACCTAATTACCCCTTCATTTTGAAAAGGGTGAAGTGACATTGCATGTGTGATAAACCCATCAACACCTTCAACAAATTCATCATGCACCCACACGATCACTATTATTCATATTATACATCCACATACGATCCATCTACAAAAATATACCCACAAATTATTGAGGTTATAGAAATATATTATAACATAAGAATTCTAACTTAAAATATAACTTAAGAAAACACAATCCCAACCAATTCAAACTTTGAATTCTCAATAACAATTCAAACTTTAATAACTTATGGATTCTAACTTTAATATAACTTTTAAAAGCACAATCCCAACCAATTCTAACTTTGAATTCTCAATAACAATTCTAACTTTAATAACTTATGGATTCGAACTTTAATTCTAAAAATTGAAAAGTAAATCTAGTCAAATAAAGTCTGCATTTTAGTTTAGAGGTTATAGAAATATTATAACTTAACAATTCTAACCTTGAAAAGCACAATCCCAACCACTTCTAACTTTGAATTCTCAATAATAACTATAACTTTAATAACTTATGGATTCTAACTTTAATATAACTTGGAAAAGCACAATCCCAACCAATTCTAACTAAGCTAACACAAATACATTGACAATGAACACAAAAAAATAGCACAATCGCAAGCAAATATATATGTAAACTTTATTTGACTAGTTTACTTTTCATATATATATATATATATATATATATATATATATATATATATATATATATATATATATATATATATATATATATATATATATATATATATATATATATATATATATATATATATATATATATACTAGTCAAATAAAGTTTACATTTTTTCACAAATTGAACATCAATAATTTAAGAAAGCACAATACCTACCAATTCTAACTTTGAATTCTCAATAACAATTCTAACTTTAATAACTTATGAATTCTAAATTTAATTCTAAAAATTGAAAAGTAAATCTAGTCAAATAAAGTCTACATTTTAGTTTTGAGGTTATAGAAATATTATAACTTAACAATTCTAATCTTGAAAAGCACAATCCCAACCAATTCTAATTTTGAATGCTTAATAACAATTCTCACTTTAATAACTTATGGATTCTAACTTTAATATAACTTTGAAAAGCACAATCCCAACCAATTTTAAAAATTGAAAAGTAAATCTAGTAAAATAAAGTCTACATTTTAGTTTTGAGATTATAGAAATACTATAACTTAACAATTCTAACTTTGAAAAGCACAATCTCAACCAATTCTAATTTTGAAAGCTCAATAACAATTCTAATAACTTATGGATTCTAACAAAAAGCACAATCCCCCCCCAAAAAAAAAAAAAAAACTAGTCAAATAAAGTATACATTTTTGCAGATATTCAACATCAATAATATTACAAACAATGATAACTAAGCTAACACAAATACATTGACAATGAACATAAAATATAACACAATCTCAAGCAAAAAAAAAAAAAAAAAAGATAAACTAGTCAAATAAAGTTTACATTTTTTCACAAATTCTACATGAATAACATTACAAATGATGTTTAACAAAGCTAAATAGAGTAACATTAGGCCTAAAATCTACAAATAAAACTAAAATTGAAAGAATTTTAAAAGCCCTAATTTAAAAGAAACTAACCTCAATTTACTAAGTTAAAAATGGGGTTGGGGTAGGTGGGGTTGGGCTGCGCAGGCGGCGGGGCTGGGCGGAGGGGACTGGGCGGAGGGGGGTGGGTAGCGTGTAGGGTTTTAGAGGAATGGTGTTTTTTTTTGGGAAGAAGGGGAGATGAAGTGGAAAACCCGTGTGGGCATTTTGTTTAAAAAAAACCGACGGACAAAACCGACCCTGTCCGTTGGTTTTTTTAAAAAGTTGACCAGCTTTTGAAAAAAAAAAAAAAAAAAACCGACCCGGTCCGTCGGTTTCCTTAAAAAGAATTCATTTATTAATATTTCAAAAAACAAAATGAATTGTAAATTATTTAAATTATTTTTAAAACTAAAACCGACGTTGTCCGTCAATTTTATATTAATTATTTTTTTTTAATAAAACAGACGTCTTTTGTAAAAAAAAAAAAAAATTGGCGGAAATATAATTTCAAAATTCTGCCAAAAAATCCGACATCGTCTGTCGGTTTTCTAATTAAAAAAATTAGAAATGCAAAAAACGGACTCACTGCGTCGGTTTTCCGTCGGTTTTTCAAAGTGACGCAGTCCGTCAATTTTTGGCAGTTTTTTAGTAGTGATATGATTACGCTTGAGATTGATATCTTGCATAGCATTCATACTCATTTTACATGATACATTGTTATGATCTGTGTTTGGTACATGATACATAAGTGCGAAAGGAACATCTGAGATTATGGACAGTTTTGACATGGAAGCCACCTCTGCGCTATGTGCGGAGTGGCTTGTGTTGTGGAATTCACCTCTGGGCTGTGTACGGAGTGACTGGTACATGGACTTCGCGAGTCCCCCATTATCATGACTATCGAGACGTGGAGGTTATCCGTCCGTAGCATGTGTGTACGGAGACAGGCAGTTAGCCAGTGCATCTCATTGCATGGCATATGCACTCATTTATCTCATTCATATATATCACTTGATTTTGCCTTGGTATTTATATCACGAGTGTTGTTTAGATCATTGATTGTGTTGTGATTGTACTTGACTGTTCCCATGCCTATCTTTCAGTTCTCTAACTATTATCGGCTTATGATACCTACCGGTGCATGGTGTTTGTACTGATATTACCTTGTTGTACTTTTTTCCTGAGTGCAGAGTTCGTAGTAGGTTCCTCGTCCTCACCTCGTGAGTGATCCCGAGGCTCACCTTAGAGTGTCCAGGGTGAGCTTCTGATGCATCCCGCTGCCCGGAGGCTCTTCTATCCTACTGTCTTTATTTCTTATTCTGATACAGATTTATTAGTCAGACTTGTATTTCTAGATCGATGTATTTAGTTGCTCTTGTACTATTCGGACGTATATGGGGGATTTATGTTGTAGTATTCCACATATTTAGTCATTCGTGATTTGAGACTATTTTATCTTCTTATTTACTTACTTATGTTTTTGTTGGAAGTTGAATAAGGGAAGGGTTCGCCCACCAGGGGGTTAGTGTGGGTGCCCGCTCGACCCACGAGTTGGGTCGTGGCAAATTCTCACATAACATGTATTTACTCCTTTAAACGAAGATTTCCTCGACACAATGAATTTGCTTTTCAAGGAGGACTAATTTTTTTTTTTTTTTTAGATTTGCAAAAATTGCAATTTTCTTAAATAGTCTTTCCTTTATGTTTTAACAATAATGACAAGTTACAAATGATTTTTATCCTCATACTTTTTATCCTTAACGTAAGATTCACAACACTTGGACACAAAAAAAAGAAATCCCTAATATTATTTAAAAGATCAAAATATCGTTCTAAAATAAATGACTTTAACTATAAAGTTTGACTTTAAATATCTAAATTATGAAAATTTACTTCTTTTCATAAAAGTCACTTTTTAAATATGTTGTATAAAATTAATATTAAATCTATACCTATATATTTTATAACTAAAATTAGTTAAATTATAAAGACACAGGTATAAATAAATAAAAAATCAAATAAGTTTTTTAAAATTAATATTAAATTTTTATTTCAGTCTTTCACAACTGTTATGTACATATGATTTTGGTTTAGCATGACACCTTCAAGTGGATTCTTAGGAAAATGAAAACCCTATTCCTAAGCTATCTTTTTTTCGGGTTGTGGATTCATTTTAAGAACTTTATTCTTCTTCGCCTTCAACTTCCGCAAAGGAATCCAAGAGGTAGACACCATTTCAAGAAGGTAATAAATATTTTGACATCTCTAACTTCATTCATTTGCATGTGTTCTCAAGAAGTACAATATTAATACTATTTAAATATAATATATAGATGCATCTTTCAAAAAAATTATAGGTGTCATACTTTTGGATTGGTAAGATGGTAAACTAGCTGAAATGAACAAGCAAAGGTTACCTTTTTATGGAATATGGATTGAAACTTGATTCTTGTCCTTTTATGGGTAAAATGTCGCATTTATGATATATTCAGCTATACGTTTTCTGTACTAAAGAGGAATATTACTTTTAAAAAGATGTTCTGACAAAGGAAGGAAGGAAGATAGCAGACACACTTAAAATAGTGGAATGAAAAAAGTTTGTGCGAAAAGGTATGTATATATATATATATATATATATATATATATTAGTATATAAATTAGTGTATATAGTAGATTTATGTATTATTTTTAACAAATTATAAAAATTCATATTCACGTATAATATTCTCAACTTTGAAGACACTGATTTTGATAATTTAGGAGAGTTTTGTACTGAGACAAATAAAGCATAATAAGTTGGTTAATGTTTATGTGCAAGTATTATATTATAGATTCGATTACTGACATTACAAATAAAGATGAACATAGCATTCTTTTTGGAAAAAAAAAAAATTACAAAGAGATTGGCCGATATCTGACTTTTAAATTTCTTTTCCTTTCATGAAAAAATAGAGTCATTAATTAATTTATGTATGTTGCTCTAGATATTACTCACTAATGTGCCGAGAAATTATGGCACATTCGATATCTTTTTACGAGAAGTTTTACTTATTTTTAAGCAAGTATGTGTCGGTTTGATGTGTTTTGCTGTGTTTCAGGTAAAGTTGCACAAGTTGGCACTGTCTGAGGATTTACGGACCGTATATCTTTATACGGACCGTATTTCTGATTGTGTTTAAGGAGAAAGTGAAGCAGAGTGTTGAAGTGAAGGATGCTGATTTATGGGCAACGTATACGGACCGTATCTTGTTATACGGGCCATAATCCAGACCGTATTTAGTGGAATTTACTAAGGCAGAAAGTCAAGTTTGAAGATGAAAGTTATACGTCCAAGTTTCACGGACCTCATAAGATTTTGACTGAAAATTTGAAGACTGCTGACCGTATAAACTTTATACTGTCCGTATTTTATTATACGGACCGTAACATAGGCCGTCAGGGACTTAGTTGCAATTTTGTAATTTTATGTTTTTGAGACCGTATAAATAGTTCCTTGTAGGATTTTATTTATTATCAGTTGTCAGTTTTAGACTATTATTTCCTAACATTGAATACTCATAGTTTTTAAAGCTTTTTGGAGAACAAACAATTACAGTAACTTTCTTTCAATTCCAATCAATCAAAAGTAAGCATTATGATTTCTATTATCTCTTATTATTCTTTTTCCACTATGAGTAGCTAATTTCTCTACTAAGGTTGTGAACCCTAGGATGGGTGTTTTGTGATTCGGGATTGGGATTGATATATGCATAATGGATTGTTAGGGTCTATTTATTCTATAATGGATTGTTAGGGTTTATTTATTCTTCGTTCTTCATTCATAATTGATGGTTGCAGACATTGATTAAAGCCATAAACTTTGCTTAGCTTGGGAAAGTGAGTAGGGTTTGGTAGGAATAAATAACAAGAACTCAAGGCTTTCACCATTGTTTAATAAATTCATTTAGGGATAAAAGAAATTTACTTGGCACAAATTAACCGTTCTTCATATACACTCTTTTATATTTGGGAAAATCGTAAAGAGAAATAACCTTTAACTGTTGGGAAACATTAAGGATTCAATTAGAGATTAAGTGAATTCTTACAACGATCCATTAGAAGTATATCATGATCAATCACCATAGCATACACTTTATCTAAAAAGGGAAACAACCTTAGTTTCTTTTACCATCCAAAGCAATTAGTTAGCAATTAGTCATAAACAACCAATCTTCTACAAACTCAACGGAATACAAGATTAGACCACAAGAAAGTACTATATGACTTTATTAACCTTTTCACACCATATTCCTTATGGGATTCGTCCCCAACCTTGTTGGGTTACTATATTTGACAGTGTACCAAATTTTGGCGCCGTTGCTGGGGAATACGGTTTTGCAATTACTAAATAGTTTGTGCTTTACTTAACGTTTTGTTCTATTCCATCACACCTTGTTTGTCGTATACTGTGAACTAGGTGATCATGCAGAGCAATAACTGTTACACCTCGCACTTTCAGAGCATAAGAATGCCACGTATTTCACCATATTAATGGAGTATCGGAGACGTCCCATGAAGTTTTGAAAGGTACAAGCCATGGAAAGTACGTAACAATAAAGTAAAGGATGAATTACGATCTCGTAAGTCGCAACCGGGAAGTACAACCTTGAAACCAAAGGAAATGACCATTATCAAGTATGATTAATGATAAATATCATGTATGGAGAGTTTCAGAAGATTCCGGGACCAAGCAAATCAAAGAAAATAAGTTTGTCGAAAATTTGAAAAAAAAGTTGGCAAAATTTTGGACAGAATTTTTGGTCAACTTTGGAGGGGTATATCATTAGCTATATTAGGAGTTTTAAGGTATTTCAAAAGCCTAAAATGAAGTTCGTCGAGTCTAGTTTCCTATTCAACAAACCGCTCATCAAAAAGACATCGGAGTAGGGAGTTATGGCCATTTTAATATTACCCATCCAAGTTGCCAAATGGCTTCCGCGGGTCCCACTTGGGAAAGTCGGTGGAACCGACTTATAAGGGGTATTAAAACCCCATAAACCCTATTTTTTAATCATTCTAAACTCTCATTAGTTCTTGAAATCTCCCAACACATCCCCCAAACACTTATAGCCCATTAAATCAAGAATTTAACAAGATTACACTAAACTA